>NC_063999.1:10012500-10312500 GCF_932276165.1 Plutella xylostella | reverse complement strand
CACGACGCGTTTACACGCTCAAATCAACATCGATGCGGCGTTTGTCTGTCAACGCTGCGACATATATGAGTATTATAAGATAATTTATCAACATTTAAACCGGTGGAAGCACTTAGGCTGAGAAATCTTATGATTTTCATCAACTAGACTATGTAAACGGAACACCCACAGAGTAAACACATTTTAGGTACATAGTTGCGTTTAATGTTAACCTGTTTTGACACTTTCTTGTCAACACTACACCCAACTTAATTTTATTTACTTAAAATTATATTTTCCCAAATTTCCTTCCAATGAAGAAACATAGCAAAGGTGGTTCCAAGTAATTCCCACAAATTTTCATCATTTTAAACCCGATGATAAATCCCGATTCATCGCAAGAGTGTTTATTATCGTTACAGTCGAACTATAAAATACATTCGTACCTCTACCTACATTGCAATCGAATTATTCGAATAATAGGTGACTTTGAGACCATCGACAGTTATTCGCGACATGATAGATTAGAAGTGATGTCTCATGAATTACCTAAAATTATGGTCACCAAAAATAGAAAGAGATGGAGGGCTCCGTGCTGACTATCTCTGTCGGCTCGTTTTTTTGGTGCAGTGCGCATTCCTGTTGTATTATTACTTCCATGATTAATGCAAAGACTTTGTATATCATAGTCCTTGGATTAATGTCGCATCGCATCGCATGATACCGTTATTATTCTGAGATTTGGCCAAGGTTAGTCTTCCCAGAGTTCCCAGAAGTTGTTTGACACTGACAGTGAGAGAGATTTTGTGACATTTCTATCTGAATTGACGTTTCTTTATTTTGTTGTAGTTTTTCCATTTCGATCGAACACGAATTACGTAAGGAATAAGCATATTGTTGGTGTAAAATCATGTCGTTTTACCTAAAAAGAGCCCTAGGGGCCGGTTGCAACGTGGGCCGAGTAGTTTTGCAAAACACGCGGACCCCAGTGGTGCAGCGCGTGGCGACGAAGGCGGACCAGGCGGGCGCGGCGGAGACCCGGCCCACCGTCGCCAAGTACGACCCGCTGCAGAAGTCGCAGCTCGTGGACTTCGGCAAGTACGTGGCGGAGTGCATGCCCAAGTTCGTGCAGAAGGTGCAGATCACGTCGGGCAACGAGCTGGAGGTGCTGGTACCGCCCGAGGGCGCGCTGCCCGTGCTCACGTTCCTCAAGGACCACCACGCCGCGCAGTTCGCCAGCCTCGTGGACATCGCGGGCATGGACGTGCCGGCGCGCGCGCACCGCTTCGAGATCATCTACAACCTGCTGTCGCTGCGCTACAACGCGCGCATCCGCGTCAAGACCTACACGGACGAGCTGAGCCCGCTCGACTCCGCCAACGAGGTGTTCAAGGCCGCCAACTGGTACGAGCGCGAGATCTGGGACATGTACGGAGTGTTCTTCGCCAACCACCCTGACCTCAGGAGGATCTTGACCGACTACGGCTTTGAAGGACATCCATTCAGAAAGGACTTCCCCCTCAGTGGGTATGTGGAGGTGAGGTATGATGATGAGCAGAAGCGCGTGGTTGTGGAGCCACTGGAGCTGGCGCAGGAGTTCCGCAGGTTCGAGCTGGAGGCTCCGTGGGAGCAGTTCCCAAACTTCCGCGGCAACCCCGTGGAGGACGTCACCCCGGGCGCCGGAGACAAACCCAAGGAATAAACTAAGATTAAACATTTTTTGTAAATAGCTAATTATTATAACAGATTAATAAATCAACACAAAAAATTATATGAACTTTTAATTAATTAGTATGTATTTTAAAATGGTACAAAGACATGAATATACCTACCTTCCAACAGACAAGTAACATTTCCAGATAAATACGTTATTCTGCACTTTCACCCATTCTCACAGTGTTTTCAAAGTCCCCATTGCTAATTTATAAGCTGCAATGTGGTTGTATAGCTGCTGATTTGAGAGTGTTATCAATAAAAGTATTTTTATGTCAGAAATATTTATTCATTCTTATTTTATGTACAGTTTTTTTGTTTTCTTTATCAACACAATACATGATGCTTTCAATGTACTTATGCAGTGACCTCCAAAATTAGCAAACCTACAATCCATTGGATTTTTTTCATCTATTGAAAAGGTCCTATTGCATGTTGAAGTTCTAGTGAAGATTATCAGAGGCTTTACCCAATACAGTAAACAATAACAACAAAATTGTTCTTACCATTGTGCAACATTTACATATTTTCCATCACAAAAATGTCCTTGCTTATTCCATACAAACTTAAAATAAATAAACAAAATAATCCTAACACTGATGAATTCATCCATTCTATCCTCGATATCTCGATATCCACCGTCCATCTACCGGCGGTATCTGTACCGCTTGAAGTGGAACCAGAGCTGGAAGATGTTGTTGTGGAAGTGGCAGCGGAAGCCGCGCTTGTAGCTGTACTCCCACTCGCGGTTCACGATCTTGAAGGCGATGTCCTCGTACGGCGGCCCGGCGTGGAAGCGTAGCACCGCGAACTCGGGGTTGTCGGCGCACGGCTTCTGCGGAAGGCGGGGGGGGAGGGAATTTAAATAGGTAATAGATATAAAAAGTACACTTCTTTCCGGGGCAATGAAATAGTTCGACTCACAAAAAGCAAACATTTAATTTAAAATTTGAACAAAATATGCTCCGTTAAATGTACTTCAATGTTGTAGAAGGCGTCATAAAGCTAGCTTTTACGTTTAGGAGTAAATGAGTGTTTTTCTCAGTGGAACCTTTTCATTGCCCGTGAGTGTATATTGTTTAAAATAGATTTAGATAGGTACTTATTTCAGATTTGATGTAAATAAATAACTAAAAACAGAATTTGAAAGAAATCAATTCCAATGGACAACATTTCAAAAAACTAAAGCTGCTATAAATCGAAAACCATTTCGAGATTTAGCTCTAAAGGCCACAAAAAAAATGTTTTTGTATTTTTTGGATGTATCATTTTCGAGAAAATCATAAAATAGTAAAAAAGTGCTGATGACGTCATGCATCAGGTGCGATGCACTTTAATGACCAAAGCCTATAGATTTAAAAACAAAGTAACTGTTACTTTCATTTTTGATTGACGTTGACGTTTTATCGTGACGTTGTTGTTTATTTGGGTCATTTTCATTAATTCTGTTCTGACACTTTCTGACTATTTTTTTTTATTTATTATTAAGAGATGACCTCTATATAATATGTCCCAGAGCATGCCACTGCCTACACAGCTGAAAAAATGCTTCTGCTTATTTTTTTACATGATAAGTACCTACTTTCCATCATCAGAAATATCAAGGTCATTTGAAAATGACCCATTTGTTGGTTGGCATGTAAACAAAGTTTAAATGTCACTTTTCAGTGTCATTTATGTTTTTTTTCGAGACTCAGGCAATAGACAAAAATAAAAATTGAGCCTAATATGTGACGTCACTTCCGGTTTTAAAATAATTAACTTTAAAGTTAAAAATAACATGCAAAAATTTATGTATATACAAAATAAAAAAATACGGGTCCACTAATTTTCTATAAACTTTCCGAATAACTAATAAAAATATAGGGTAAAGAAAATGAAATGTTGTCCATTCGAAGCTAAGGCATAAACCATAAACAAAGTGTAAAAGTAGGTATTGTACATTGACTAGCAAGAGCCCTATAGTCGTCGAAATATAATAAGCCCGTTTGGACAGCTCCAAAATTTATGGGATGACAGCTGGTGTCAAACCTAAATCATGAAAAATCTAAAAAATAAGAAACTTTTGCTGCTTTAAAAGTTCTTTTTTCTTTCGGCCGTTAAATAATAAGCCAGATTATGTGTCTTTTTATGTATTTCATCATGTAAGTAAATCAAGAGTAAATAGCAAATTTGTGTAGCTGTCCAAACGGGCCTATTATACTTCGAAGACTATAGTGGGACACCGCTTCCGCAAGTAACACAACTGTATGAATGAATGTAAGTGAAAATAGGGTTGGCGGTAGAAAGTCTGATTCGCTACTGCAGCCACCGACTACACTCCTTCACGTGACAGTAGGTACAGCGACAGTCAGCTCGCTATACACTGCGCGCTCCGCTAGCACTCACCAGCGAGAACTCGGGCGTGGCGCCGCCGTGGATGAGGTCCGGGTAGAAGATGTTGAACTTGTAGCCCTGCACCACCTTGGGCGGGGGGTTGTCCATGTCGTAGTGCGTCTGGTTGTACTTGTTCCACTCGAAGCCCGTGTGCACTCTGAAATGAGAGTCAAGTTCGTTAGTGCACTGGTGCTCTTACATACAAACAAATTCAAAATAACACATGAGAAACATTATTGTAGGTACTTGACTTGTGAAAGATGACTGGTTATGATTGGATGCAGAAAGCTGTAGATCGCATCCAGTTGCGTGCTTTGGGAGAGGTCTCCATCTATCAGTGGACTGCTATATGCTAATGATGACGATGTCTAGCAGTTAACGAACAGGGCGATGTTGAAACACGGTCTTCTACAGGAAAATGAAATCAGAATTTCTAAATTCTCGAAAACAAAATCATTTCAACAATAACAATACTCGTATAACAAATTCTGATTTCATTTTCGAGCTTAGATTTACCATGCTGCACATGTAGGATTCGGCTTAGTATGCCCTTTTTGCAACAAACTGTATAGACGGTCGTCGTGTACATACCGGTTGAAGTATCGCGGTTTCCTGGGGCGGTACTTGTCGGGCCACAGCGGGCGGTCCAGCGGCACCTCCACGCTGAACTGCGCCTCGCCCGGCGCCATGCCGCGCCCCGCCTCGCGCGCCAGGGGGTCGGCGGAGGTGGTGGCGGGGTCGGACTGTGGGGGGGGAGATGGTGGGGGATTAGATATAGTAATGGGGTGACAGAGTTCAGTTGAAGATAGGAGGGAGAGGCTGAAGTTTACATAGGACATCTTGCCCTGTAGCACGGGGTGCTAATAAGACGTAACAAAGGTTCTCCGTTGCGCTCACTCTTGAGGCTGCGCGATGTGAGTGAGGGCGATGCAAAACATTTGTCACGTGTTAAATGCGCCCCGTACTAGCGCTTCTGTACTACCCTAAGATACACTCACGGACAATGAAAAAGTTCTACTGAGAAAAACACCGTATTACTCCTAAATGGAAAAGGCTAGCTTAATGACTTCTTCTGTAACATTTAATAGAGTACAGGATACTACCAGTACCAACTAAAAACGGTAATATTTTATTCAAATGTTTGAAAAAATTGAGGTTGTTTGGTGATGGCACTTTGTGAGTTGAACTTTTTCATTGCCTGTTAGTGTTATTTTTGAAGACAGTTTAATCATATAAAGAGTAATGCTTATTGAACACTTACCGGCACAACTTCAGCGTGCTCTCTCTGCGCGTTGCCAGCATGCAGGCGCATGCGCAGGTAATTCAACCGCTCACTATCCTCGGCGGCGTCCAGCACGAGGGTCCCGGGTTCGAGTTTGGCCGGGGACAGCGGCGCAGGCGAGTAGCGGCCGGCGCAGTACGCGGCGGTACAGGCGGCTTCAGAGTCCTCCTCGTCGGAGACAGGCTCTTGAGTGGAGGGCTCTGCTGGGGATTGCGGTCTGGAAGGGAGACATAATAATATTTTTATGTAAAAAACAAAAATTAAGATTTAGGCGGGCATTTAAGATTAAAGATTTATGCATTTAAGATTTAAGAGTACAACTGAGATCCTAGCACGCTCTTATGGAATTTTGAGCATGATCCTGATTTCACTAATTGCCTGTCGTTATCTGAAATACCACGTCTTTACACTTTACATTCTGCACAAAGATTACATTCTAGTGATAAGGCGCATCCGCGCATAGAATATGTAGATGAACACTATTGAATACCTGTCTTCCTGCTTGCTGCCGCCCTCCCCCGCGCCCGCCTCCTCCTCCCGCGTGCCCCCCTGCACTACCCCCTCCGCCTCCCCCGCGCCCCCCTGCACGCCCTGCTCCTGCTTGAGCAGCTGCAGCTTGCGGCGCAGGTTGGCCTGGTGCCGGTCGCGGAGCCGCGCGCGCGCCCGGTGCGCTGGAAATTTGAGAAATGAGAGACAAACATTATAAATTTTATTAGAATAGATAATATACTTAAAAGATTTATTCAACACAAAAACAACAACACGAACATTTTACATACATATATTTTTTTCTGTCAATAAAGTATTCATTCATTCATTGTTGTTCAGTGTCGAAAAGGACTCCAGACTCAGCTATAATGTCCGGGACTATAGCTCTGGTTTTCAGCTATTACATTAGGTAATAAGCAGCCTGTGGTGTGTTCGTCGTGTCAGCATCTTCTGTTATATTGGGCGAGTGTGAGCTTTTCTCACAATTCGAGCAGCGAATGTAAACACAAGTCTCCACCTGGCACACGCTACACTACGGTCTACGTCTGTGTTATTTCGACTGCTATAAAATAAGTACAGTGAGATACACCCTCATTACGCCCTTCGGAATGAGGAGGTATGTAAATAAAAGACAATACCCTCGCAAAGAAAAGAGGGTTAGGCCTTCGTTAAAATCCTACTAATATTATAAATGCGAAAGTTTGTAAGTATGTGTATATGTATGTTTGTTAATTTGGTATGGAGTCAGCTGAGACCCTGGATCAACACTTATTCCCACGGGAAAACTTTTAAGGCGAAGCTCGCTGGAACAGCTAGTTGGATATAAATGTGAAAATGGTACCTTTGAGTTGGCTGAGCAGGCTCTCCCAGTAGCCCACGTCCACGCCGTCGCGGCGGCCGCTGATCTTCTGCTCGATCTGCGTCTGCAGCGCTTCTAGTTGCGCGCCCGTCTTGCCTTTGAAGATCTGTAACGGGGGCGTACAGAGGGATGAATAAAGGGTAGTTGGAAGCGCGAAATATTTTTGAAACAATTATTATTAAGTGCAATACACATACTTAGCCTTATTGGCTAGTCAGTTTTAGTGATACAGGTCCGTTCCGCCGGCGGAAATGCACTTCAGCGAGGCGACGCGATCGACGAGGAGATCCATCCTCAGCTACCTCAATTCCGTCAGAATTCGCAATCTCCTGGGACGAAGCCAAGGAAAGAGCCCAGGACAGGAACGTCTGGAGAATAACTGTAAAGGCCCTATTTGTAATCATCATGTGACATCACCGTATCGTTGTCAGTGTGACGTCACATACCTGCGTGACGTCAGCGGCCACGGCTCTATGCACGGCGGTGCGCTCGCCCCCCACTCCCCCGCCCTCGCCCCCGCCCCCCTCACCCCCCGCGTCCCGCAGCCGCCCCGCCTCGTCGCGCACGATGGTCTCCACGTCCTCCCAGTACTGCTGGTTCGCGTTGTTCTCTAGCTCCTTGTACACCTGGAACACAGAGAGCAGATAATCATTGATTAACAACTAGCTGTTCCCGCGAGCTTCGCTTCGCCTTGAAATGTTTTCCCGTGGGAATTCCGCGATAAAAAGTAGCCTATGTTCTTTCTCAGGGTCTAGACGATATGTATACCAAATTTCATTCAAATCCGTTCAGTAGTATTGGCGTGAAAGAGTAACAGACAGAAACAGTTAAGTTTGCATTTATAATATTAGTTAGGATATGACAGAGAATTTAACATGGAAATCTTGAGGAGATCAATGCTAGGTGGTTATCCAATACTGTAGGTTTTGCTGTTTATTATACGGTTACTTGATGTGGATAGGGCTATACTTGTGTATTTAAGTTACTTCTATAATGTTATGTTTTACAAAACTCCGTCTATAACTACCATCGACTGGAGTCGACAATGATGTCTATTCTAAAGGCACGAATTCTCATTTTAGTGCTGTCAAACCTTAATTTCTTTAAAATCCGATTCTATTAGCGTTCCGTAAATGTCATTGTTTTCTAGCAAAAATTATAGTTTGACAGGACCAAAATTAGAATTACCGCCTTCACAATCACCACCAACACTCTTGTCCCTCTCCCCACACACCTTGATGTCCTCGAGCAGGTCGCAGAGGTCGGGCGCGCGCAGCCCGTGCAGGTACGTGTAGGGCTCGTGCATCTCCAGCGCCTCGGCCAAGTGTTCGGACGAGACGTACCACGCCAGCAGGTCGATCGGCTTCGCTGTGGGGGGAGGGGGAATGATTAAAATGGTTATATAGAAGAAAGTTTTGGCATTGTACGAGTAACTGCGAGCATTTAACTAAAAACAGCAAACTTGATGCAAGTGCTTCCATCACTAGCTTACTTTGAGAGCAGAACAGCGTACAAAAAGTGAGAAAATCGGCAAATCGACAATAATGACAGTTAGAAAGTAAATACATAATTATCTATTTTTATGTAGGTGTTTCAATTTATTATCGTCATCGAATATTGCCCACGCCTGTAATCTTCTTCTTTCTCCTAGCTTTATCCTTATTTAGAGTCGGCTTCGTGCGTCATGTCACGCCATTTTTATATACTCCACACTCTAAAAACTTCCTTCACGCATTCCAGCCCAGTTTTCCTCGGTACTCCTCTCTTACTCCTACAGGTAGCCCACCCCTCAACTAATAAAAAAAGTGCGGTGACAGACAGACGGACAACAAAGTAATCCTATAGGGTTCATTTTTTCCTTTGCGGTACGGAAGCCTAAAAATAGCATATAACTTGGCTAGTGCGCATGCTCACCTCGTCCATCCCGGATGCGTATCTGCGAGCGCAGGCGCGCCTGCTGCAGATGGAAGGCGTCCTCGTGGCGCTCCCAGCTGCTGAACTGCGCCGCCTCGCGCGCGCGCGCCGCCGCCGCCGCCTCCGCCTCGCGCGCCGCGCGCTCCGCCTCGCGCTCTAGGCGCCGCTGCTTCACCTGGGGCACGGGGGAAGTTTAATTAAATGTTCTTTACCCATCACGACCCCACTGCTGGGGCACGGGTCTCCTTCCAATGAAGGAAGGGTTTAGGCCTAGTCCACCACGCTAGCCAAGTGCGGATTGGGGGTTGGTGGACCCCAACACAAGCAAGCTTGTGCTGAGAGTTATTCAAAGTAAATGTTGTTTATTCAACGTAAAATTTTACAATTATTTCTCGTTACTTTGGTAGTCATAAACATATACTAGTCTACCACCATTTCACAAAGGGTCTGTCACTAAGGAAAAGAAATGGCGAAAAAAAGTCCTCAAACATCTTTTTGAAAATATATATCAAAGTTACTGGTGTATACTACGATCCACGATCACTCGTCTGGGCTTATAAGATTTCACAGTCATTTAATTAGAAAAACATACTATACAAGCCACAAAAAACACAAAAGTTCAGCCTTTGAACACCTCATGACTACATACCTTTTAGCATTAAGTCCACCTGATTGTACATAATTACATATGTATATTGTGCAATAAAAGAATAAATAAATAAATAAATAAAAATACCTTCTCCAGCTCAATCTTGTTCTCGAGCTGCTTCTGCCTGTTCTGCGCATCAAGCTCTTCGCGGGACACGGTCTTCACGCCCTCGTTGGCGAGCTTCTTGGACCAGACGAAGGTGTGCGTGAGCGCCGAGTCGCCGAACGGGTTGTCCTGGTCCGTGTAGCACTGGTACTCGCCGTCCCAGCCCATGCGCTCGCGACGCTTGCGCTCTTTAGCTTGCTTCTCGCGGAGCCGACGCGCTCTGGTGGTGATGAGGTTAGGTTTGGAATGAAAATGAAAAATATAATTATGTTTTTGAGAAACAGTCCTGGCTCCAAAACTTGTATACCCTGTAGGATGGATAGCTAGCTTTTAATTGGTCATTTCGCATAGAAATACCTACATGAACATGTGAAATAGGTAGATGCAGACTATCGCCTTAGGTAAATAATCATGATGCTACTTTGTTGATTGCACATTATGAGCACCTGCTCACTCACTGGAACAGAAGCTGGGGGTATGATTGGAGCAGGGCTGATATTTTACAATTACATGTTCATGAGAAGCATTTTACTTTTGATGCCATGATGGATCTTCTGCATCCTAATGAAAATGGGTCTTCTCTGTGAGACAAAGTATTGAGACACAGTGATTTTATGACAATGTTCTAGTTATAAATAAATTATAATTTATTTCAGGTCATTTGTTACATTAAAATCACAAAATAAACCCATATTAACACAATAAAAGGAAAATTATAGTTATAGAATGTATGGTTAAGTTATTGTAGCTAAATTTTTTATACAATTTGATTGTTTTTGTTGACATCAAGTTGAGGTTTGATAGTGATTTTGTAATATAATGTTAACCCATTTTATTTTCATCTATGTTAAGACCTATATTTTATCCTGGTGGTGGTAAATAAATATAATGTACTTACTAATTATTGTGTCTATGCAAAATGTACCTTTTTTCTTCTGGAGTCTCATTGGCCTTCATGGCCTCCTTCTCCTTCTTGCGCTCGAGGCGCAGGCGCTCGCGCTCGGCCTCCAGCCGCTGCAGCAGCTGCAGCTCCTCCTCGCCGGACGCGCTGCTCGCGCCGCTGCTGCTGCCGCTGCTGCTCGATGAACTATGCCTCTTTTTCTTTTTACTCTTCTTTGATTTTGAAGACTCTTTACTCTTTTTTGATTTCTTGTGTCCTCTGTTTGTTGATCTGTGCTTTCCTGCACTAGAGGATCTAGACCTCCTATCTCGGCTGCGCGAGGTGTGTTTAGAGTGTGCGGGGGACCGTGAGTTTCGGCGGCGGTCGGGGCTGCGTCGGCGGTCGGGACTGCGGCCGCGGGGGACGGGGCTGCGGCCACGGCGGTCGCGGGCCTCCGGGGTGCGGCTGCGGGAACGCCCGCGCCGCCTGCTCACTTCGTGCCTGGACGACCTTAAAGAAAACGTCCATATTTACTGTTGGCTATTATAACCTAAAATAACTTACAGAATTGGTTATTTTCTTTCTGTAATTCGTTTTTATTGTTACTTAAGTGTAGAGATCCATCAGCATGTATTGTAATCATAATGTAGAGACGGTGATTATGGTTTAAATAGGAAAAATAGAGCGTAGATTACGACTTAGTGATTATTGTAAAAAAAACATGAATAAACTTACATTTTACGTCCTTAAATAAACATGGAACCAATATTTACACACATTGAATTGCAGTATCTAAAATTATACACAATTATTTGAGAATAGTGGTAAAATAAGGAAAGATATGGAGATTTTAAGTAAAGACAACACAACACAACAAACCGTAGTTAGTTAACTGTCACTCACTGTCAAGTTAAGGTGTCAAGCAGATAGCAGATGCGTTTTCTATTTGTATAGCAGAAATAAAACGTAAAAAATATGTAGTTATTGTTCTGAGGTACTATAGAAACTTTTGTATATTTCTATGATATTTCTATGTGTGGGTCGTAAACTTATTTGGTAAAAAAAAACTGTCACTTTAATGTTGATAAATCGAAAGTGAAGGCAACAATAATTATCCGCAAAATACAAAAAATTGGCTTGGTTTATCGTTTTGATCTACATGCCATGACCTGAAACCATTCCTCATCCACATATCTTCACTGTGGAATTTATTGGCACTGCCTGAAACGCATGAAACGATATTTGCAACATTCATTTGTAAGTTTACTTTTACTTTAGCAAGTAAGTCTGAAAATGTCGTTCCTACGGGGCTCCGAGAACTACGTGTGGTGCACGACGAGCGTGCTGGGCAAGGGCGCCACGGGGGCCGTGTTCCAGGGCGTGAACAAGAACAACGGCGAGCCGGTGGCCGTGAAGACCTTCAACCAGCTGAGCCACATGCGCCCGCATGACGTGCAGATGCGAGAGTTCGAGGTGCTGAAGAAGGTGAAGCACGAGAACATCGTGAAGCTGCTGGCCATCGAGGAGGAGCAGGAGGGCCGCGGCAAGGTCATCGTCATGGAGCTGTGCACCGGGGGCTCCCTCTTCAACATCCTCGACGACCCCGAGAACACGTACGGGCTGCAGGAGAACGAGTTCCTGCTGGTGCTGGAGCACCTCACCGCCGGCATGAAGCACCTGCGTGACAACAACCTCGTGCACCGCGACCTGAAGCCCGGGAACATCATGAAGTTCATCAATGATGATGGCACCACCACATACAAACTCACAGACTTTGGAGCAGCCCGAGAGCTGCAGGAGGAGGAGCAGTTTGTGTCACTGTACGGCACTGAGGAGTACCTGCACCCAGACATGTATGAGAGGGCCGTGCTGCGCAAGCCTGTTGGCAAGAGCTTTGGGGCCACTGTGGACCTGTGGTCTATAGGAGTCACCCTGTACCATGTGGCCACTGGACAGTTGCCATTCAGACCTTATGGAGGGAGAAGAAATAAAGAAACCATGTTCTATATCACCACTAAGAAAGCCTCTGGAGTTATCGCTGTAAGTTGTTTTTATAAGAATCTTACAAGTTTATTTGGTTGACATTAGAATCTGATGAGTATATTTTTATTTAAAAATCTGCTTGGCACCTAGGGTACACAAACAACAGAGAATGGTCCAATAGAGTGGTCTCGCGAGCTGCCGGCGCACTGCCAGCTGTCAGTGGGGCTGCGCAAGCTGGTGACGCCGCTGCTGGCCGGGCTGCTGGAGGTGGACCCGCACCGCATCTGGACCTTCGACAGATTCTTCTCCGAGGTGCAGGCTGCCACCTCCACCACCACTGTCTATGTGTTCCATGTCAACAAAGCTGCGAGTATCAAGGTTAGTGTATACATAATTTTTAAGACTAATTTTTTTTTTTTTTTTTGTTCCTTGATTTTTCTAACATGCGATCAGTCGTTGGACCATAAGCAGTTCTTTGAAAGGTAGAGTCACTTGCAGAACTGGCCTCTCCATTGATAGGCTGTCCTTCATTGAAATTTATTCAGATTTATTCAACTGAATAATTGTCCCAGATGTGGCTTCGTTTCAGGCGACGGGTCATTTCTGTCTGTGTTAGACATCGCGCCAGCTCATTTTCATGATTTGTTACCCTGTCTCTGTAGGCTTTTGTAAGATGCTTAACTTCCTCTTTCACAGTAGGAATTTCTAGGTAAGCATGTACTTCATCCGTTTTTGTAAACCAGGGAGCTCTTGCTATGGTCCTCAGTGCATTATTTTGGAATCTTTGCAGTATTTCAATGTTGCTGTTTTTTGCTGTACCCCACAACTGTATACCATAAGTCAGTTTAAGACTAATGCACTAAGAAAATTTATATGTAGGTAGAATAGGTACCAAATTTTGTTTGTAGTGTTAGTTGATGAAAAATGAAATATCCTATTTGTATTTTTACAAAAGAACATCTATGCTCAGAGAGAAAAAACACAGTTGCATTTATGAGATAACTAAATAATCCAATTAATATGAAGGGTAGATCAATCATGATATAATTTGTGTAGGAGGAAATTTCATATTTGTTTTCATGTTTTAATTAGAGAAAGAAAAGAAAAGAAAGAAAATAACATTTATTGCCACATAATCGGGAAAACACAATAAAACACAAATACAAAAATTAACTTAGGATTAAAAGGTGGCAAAAGGACAAACTCAGCAATGCTGCGAGTTATACCTCGTATAATCTATGCAGCGCTGGTTTTCAGTATGCCCTGAACTTAGGTGCTAAATTATATACTAATAAATTAATTAAACTAGTGACACAAGCTTAATTTGATAATAAATGGTATAGTTTTATATATAAATAAATACTTTATAATAAATATTATAGTTTTATATACAAATAAATAATAATAATTAAATATTATAGTTTTATAAATATGAATTAAATTAAATATTGTTCATATATGTATAAACGCAACTAGAAGTAGAGTAGATTGTTATAAGTCAACTTGCAGTGTCATTGAAGCCAGTCTGTTTTATCAGTTAGGTTCATTTTTATTTTTTAAAAGTATATGTCCTTGCCGCATCTGAGTTTTGTTTTTGTTTTAAAATATTTTTTAATTTATATTTAAAAGAGATGCGTGACATATTCTTCTGAAGAGGCGGGGGTAAGTCGTTCCAAATTTTTGAAGCAGCGTATTTGAAACCGCCTTTGAACCCAACTGTCCTATGTTGTGGTATGCATGCATTATTTCGCACCCTACTACGAGTATTATATTGGTGAGCTTCCTTTTTCCATCTCAATTTGTCATACAGGTATGCTGGCCTTTCTGTGTGAACGATTTTATGCACCAGGTTGGCTAGATGCAGTTTCCTACGGGCAGCCATTTTAAGAACGCCCTTTTCATTCAAAAAAGGCGTTATATGGGCCCTTTTCGGTATCTTATAGCAAAACCGTGCACATGCGTTTTGTACCCTTTGTATTGCTCGTTCGGTTTTCGCAAATATTCTAGGTCCATATACCACGTCACAAAAGTTAAAGAGGGATAAAACCAACGACTCAACTAGCAAAACCCGTACCGTCTCAGAGATAAATTCACGGATTCCGTATAGTACCTTCAGTCTGTAAAACGCGTTTCTGATCTTTAAATTTACATGTTCTATATACCGTAGTTCACTATCCATAAGGAGCCCCAAGTTTCTGGCTGACATAACTTTATCTATGATGATGTCATTAATCAATATTTGGGGGTTATTCTGATGTATAGCGTTCACTTGATGTTTAGTTCCTAATATCATAAATTTTGATTTTTGCGGATTGAGTGCTAAAGAATTTTTACAAGACCAAGTGAAAATCGCGTGCAGATCTTCGTTAATTTTAATAATAGCTTCATTAATGTTTTTAGAGTTGAAAGAATAATACAACTGAGTGTCGTCTGCATAAAGATGTACTTTGCAGTGCTTAATACATTTGATCAAATCGGCAGTATACAGTACAAACAGCAGAGGACTCAAAATAGAACCCTGAGGGCAGCCTCTAGGTACTGTCTGCATTTTTGATCCCTGTATGTTGCCGTCCTCATCAACTGTTTCTACGTACTGCGTTCTTTCGGACAAGTATGATCGAAACCACTCACAGGTTGTCGAGGAAATGCCGTAATAGCTCATTTTTGAAAGGAGCAGACCAGTATCAATACAGTCGAAAGCTCTAGAAAAGTCCAAAAGAACCAAAATACTACCCTTCCCTGTATCTGACTCAGTTATTATATCATCAGTTACATGAGCTAGAGCCGTCTCTGTACCATGATTGCTTCGGAAACCAGATTGCATGCTGGGTAGGATATGTTGAGTCTCTAAGTATAGGGTTAACTGTTTGCAAACTACTTTTTCAATTACCTTTGACAGAACTGGTAGAACACTGATTGGCCGTAGGTCTTTGTACTCTTCAACGGTGATATTCTTCGGTAGAGGTCTTACTTTAGCTGCCTTCCATGCGGTGGGAAAGGTTTTGAGCGCTATGGATTTATTGACAATAAAGGTAATTATGGGCAGTGTTATCGAGAGCGTTAACCGAATCATCTCTGCCGAAAGAGTATCTGTTCCAGTTGCATTTGTCTCTATGGATTTTAGTATGGCCGCCACTTGCTCGTCAGTGCATATTTCAATTTTAAATTCTGAACTATTTGTAGAATATTTATTATTTTTAAAATAGTCAAACGTATTTTGGTCAATAGTTAGGTTACAAGGAACGTTGAGAAAAAAGTTATTAATTTGGTTCGGGTTATTTAAATGTTTTGGAATAGATGGTAGACTGGGTTTACTTAGATTTGTTGAGTTCTTTAAGTGACTCCACATCTTTTTCGGATTATGTATATTATTATTTATGTAAAAATCGTAATAAGCCTTTTTTTCCCTTTTAATTGAACTGTGTACTAAATTTCTTAAATCTTTGTAGTATTGTCGGTGATGATCCAATTTTGTTGAAATTGCCTTAACCAGTGCCTCATCTCTGTGATGCATCATGATCTTTATAACGTCTGTGATCCACGGTAGTGGTTTATTTCTTATGCGAATCTTTTTAAGAGGAGCATGTTTGTCGAACAGGTGAAGCATTAATTCATTGAAGCGGTTAATCATATCGTCAACTTCTTCTATTCTAGTAATATCCCACCAGGGCAATGAGTGTAGATCAGAAAAAAAGTTATCAGGCAGAATTTTATTTAATGACCTAGTAACAATAAAGTGCGGAGTATCTTTAGGTTTTTTAATTAAGAGCTCAACGGTCACCGTAGCGTGGTCACTTAAATCTTTATTATGACAAACAGTGACGTTACGACATATCTCAGGACTGTCTGTGATAATTAAGTCGAGGAGTGTGGCGGTTGAGTCAGTAACTCTGGTTGGTTCTTGCACAAGTTGGTATAAATTTTGCTGGTCTAGAAATGACAACAATTCTGGGGCTGGATTTTTTTCCGGCAATAGCAAATCAACATTGAAATCAGTCAAAATGAAAATATGGTTGTATTGATTAAAGGTACTCACCGCCTCACTGAGGGCATCGATTGCACAACCTGTCTTCAGTCCCGATTCGGGCCGGTACGCAGTACCTACTGCCACGCGACCCGCGCCGGGCACCGTCACCTCAAGCCACATCTGCTCCAGATCTGATAGCGGATGCTGTTTTTTTCGCGCCTGAATTCCTTGACGGATATAGAACCCCACTCCACCTCCACCCTTTCCCTTAGGTCGCGGGGCAAGCTTAAGAGTATAACCTGAAATTTTTGGAGCACAAAAATCCTGTCCTTCTTTCAACCAGGTTTCATTAAGCGCGAGTATATCAGGTTTATGTTTTTCAACCGTTACTATCAGCTCGTGTTGTCCAGTATTTAGTGACCTAACATTTAAAAGTGCTAGTTTCAAGTGTCTGTCCTTCTTTTTAGTCATCGTATATGAACTTGGAATAGCCATAAACTATAGCAACGCACAAAAGACAAAACCATAAGACATAAATACAATGCATATAATATATGTAATAATTTATTAAAATGGATAAAAGATAAAATCGGTATAAAAATAGATCAATTGAGTAAAAAATAAATAACAGACTATAATTAATTATTACTGAGTTGGATGAACAAAAGTAAAAAAGTTCGAAATTTATTGGTACAACGTTCAAATAATGTTTTTTAACCACTTTTGTGAATAATTTACACACATTTAAATTAAAATTACAGTAAAACAGATTTAGTGAATATAGAAAAATAAGAAGTAATACGATTAAAACAAAATAAAAACAATACATCTCGTTACACAATACTTCTGCATTATAGGTATGTACGTACGCAACCATTATTATCTCTGTAGCCATTATCAATGCAGTGCGAAACACATCACAGATACAGTTAAACACACAAACAAGTCCTGTATATATTATAAAAAATAATAAGAATTTAGGTTTTAAAATAAGCAGTAACATCAACATATTTATAAGAGGGGAAATGTACAGCATAAAAATTATCTAAAAACATTAAACTAAGCTTAAAGTTCTTTTAGGGCCGTAGCATCCTTTATATATATAGTACCGGAAGTTTCCTTATCGTCCTTTTTGACAAAAACCCCAACTGTCTGCACTGCACCACTGCTGTGCACGCTAGTTGTGCAACAAGTGCTGAGTGTGACCTACATTGCGCTATTGTTGTATTGAAAGTCTCACTTGTTCTAATCATTGTCTGAGCAATGGCCATGATATGATTATAATTGAAGTGGTAGGTAGATAGTTTAGTTATCCTTGAAATCAGTAATTTTAAACATAATCTGTTATGTATTGTACTTAACTTCAGTATGTAGATCAACCAACATTCAGCTATTCTTATAAAACTAAAAATTCAACCCTATGCTGTCCCAGTCTGTCTGTAGTCATATAATCCTCCTATAATATTTTTTTATCACTTACCTACTTTATCATGGCTGGTTACTATATACTTAATCATAGCCCTTTTTCGCGTACCTGTCGCGAGGCGAGGGGCGAGGTGTGAGTGTGAACCGGCGCTCGTCTATAGCGTCCGGAGCGGTTTTTGGGGCACGAATCAAAGGACCTATGGTGGCTAGCTCAAAGACCACTGAACTCGGCACGCGAGTGTAAACAGGCAACTCATTTACCGATTTTCGAGTCCGCGCTGTTCTATGTTTACCATCGATCAACGCGAGCCTCGCACGAAGGACTAAGCGAGCCACGAGGCGAGGGACGGAAGTGTAAAGGCCGTATCTGTGCTGAAAGCAGCTCTCTTTCTAGGAAGTGTATAGACCATCAGCGGCCCTTTATATCAGATTTAAACTCGCGCCTCGTCTCGTGGCTCGGCTCCGAGCTTGCGTGAGTCGGCCGTTTGACGAGCTTGTGTTTACACACTCGCGGCGTGCTCATAGTCATTGCTCAGTGCGGTCAGTGCCTTTTGACTCGCGCCCAAAAACCGCTCCGGATGCGAGCGCCGCCAGGGACGAGGCGAGCCACGAGCGTCTGTTCACTCACACTCGACTCGCAACTCGTACGCGAATGTAAATGGGCTATTCGAATTAAATATTGTGCCTTCTTTCTATAATAGGATTAATAGGGTAGACATCGCATCTGATTTGTCATCTACCCACTCAGCAACTTTATATAGACCTTCTCCATGCTAACTCTTCAAGTGCCCCTCCACAGATATTCCTGAAGCCCGAGGAGAAGTACAGTCACCTACAGAACTACATCTGCACGCAGACCAGCGTGGTGGCGGAGAGCCAGATCCTGCTGTACAAGGAGCGCCTGCTGCTGGCCGAGGTGACCGAGAACACTCCCGGTGAGTGAGACAGCTGCGGACCATGTGGCTGGTCCACGTGGAATTTATAGGGTGTTAAAAAAGAGGGTATAGTGCGCCAAAAGGGGGTAACTCAGGGGGCATTCGGAAAATTTAAATATGAACAAAATAGATTTGCTTCTTCTTGGAAACTTGTTTGGCCAGTAGTAGGTCATATGATTTTTGAGTCCTGGAATAGCTGAATCAGCTATACTGATACCACTTTTGTAATACCCTGCAGATATACTACCTACTAACATACAAAACAAGAATAGAATACTACCTACTATCATTTCTCTCTTCTCACCTCTTGGGAAGAAGAAATGAAATGGACAGTGGTTTGTTTATGAATGTTATATTTTCAGCCAACATTAATAATAAGTAGTTAATTAAATATAAACATACTAAACTACACCTAAACCCTAGTGATCTCCTAATGCTATATGTCGTCTGAGTTGTGTAGCGTGAGCAGGCCTTGGTACTCCATCTCCTTGTACATGATGTCCTGGTTGAGCGTGTGCAGGATGTCCTGGAACCTCTGCCTCAGCGCCAGGTTCTCCATGCCGGAGATCTCGTGCTGCGTGCGCTGGCGGCGCTGCTTGAGCTCCTCCAGCTCCGTGCGCAGCTGCTCCAGCCGGAACTCCATGTTGTCCTTGGACATGTTGCTGTCGCGGAACTCGCTGTCCTCCTCGCTGGACAGCATGCCGCTCTTGGACAGCCCCGAGTGACCCGCCGGCGTCGCCGACCTGCTGTGGCCAGCTGAAGTAGGCTTGTTAGGTGTATGACGAGGTGGAAACATCTCAGGCCTGAACTGTGTTGGCATGTCTTTGTTTTGTGTGTTTCTGCCCGGCATGGAGTTTGAGTCGGACATTCTACTGTCATAGGCTGACAGGCGACTGTCATCCATGTCAACATTGATGTTGTCATCCTCCAGGTCACTGTCACTGACTGCTCCTCCAAAGATGTCCACCACATTGGAGGACTCAGGGTTGGAAGACATTGACATGGACATAGACTCTCTCTTGACATTCCTCTCAGCTTTGGCTTTCTTCTCAGCCTTGGTGTTCTTGGAGGGCCCGGCGTCCGGCTTGGGGTTGTCCTCCTCCTCCTTGATGACCTCCCAGGTGACGTTGACGGCCTCGTTGTCGGCGCGCAGCAGGCGCTTCACCTCCTTCTCTATCTCGGGCGCCTCCACGTACTTCTTCTTGAGCGTCTTGCGGAAGCGGCGCTTGCGCACGTTCTTGGTGGGCGGCGTGACGCCGTGCGGGTGCAGGAACTTCTTGTCCACCTTGTACGGGTCCTTCTTCTTGTTCTTGGCGGGCGACTCCTCCTCGGGCGCGGGCTGGTCGGGCTCGCTCTTGCAGATCATCATCTGGCAGATGTCGGCGCTCTTGTAGAAGCTCTTGTTGTCGATGGTCTTCATGGACTCGATGATGGTGGGCAGGTCCACGATCTTGGCGTGCATGAGCCAGTGGTCGAAGCGCACCTCGCCCTGGCGCAGGTCGTTCTCGATCTGGATGGTGAGGCGGTTCTTGAGGTTCTCCCCGGACTTGACCACCTCGCGCAGCACGCGCGCCGGCTCCTCGGGCAGCCGCAGCACGAACTGCGACTCCAGCTCCACCGGGTACTCGATCTCTCGCTTGTCTCTACTCATGATGGTATTGTCAATATACTACATGTAAATTAAAACATAAATTTTACACAATTATAGGCTAAATAAAATAATATCTCCGATTTTGTAGGTAAATCTGGTAAATTCACGTCCTTTTTGCTGAAAGCGAACGTAAACAATTAAAAAAGATGGCGTCAGGCCATCACTTCGCTTTTTACAACAATCGCCCAATAATATTTTCTTTGCCTCTAGCTTACAGCTCAACGTTTGAAACGTTGGATAGTTGCGTTCACACGTTGGATTGATTCAAGGTTAGAAATGTCAAAATGACAAGCTACGTTCAAAAGTTGAATTTCGCTAAATCGGTCGACACAATAAATTATTCTGAGGTTAGAGCTAAGACCAAACTGTGTTGTTGCAGGTAAAAGCTACCCAGAAACAACATTAGAAGAGCCGGTGCTGCTGTTCAATAAGAACAACAACAATGTAACGATGGGCGCAGAGCCCGACATCCCCAAGTTCCCCGTGTTCCCCAACATCGTGTCCGTGGAGAACGACGCCAGCCAGGCCAAGGTAGGCACTTCACGCTGTACATTTTGTACTTCATAATCATGACTAGTGTAAAAATATAAATAATTTGAGGGTATTTGATTGTGTAAATAAATTGCAAGTACTTAAAAAATAAGATAACCAACCCGCTAATTTGTCTCAAATCAAGTTGTTATGGGTTAAATATTGTGGCTATCGGCCAAATGAGCCGCTCATTCGCCTGGATACAAGACTTTAGAATAAACCTCGTTCCGCACAGACGGCGTGCAGCGTGGGGCACGTGATCAAGCGGCGCGTGGAGGCGCTGTGCCTGGCGTCCGTGCTGCTGTCGGGCGCGGTGCGGCGCTGGGGCGCGCTGCTGGGCACGCGGCTGGCGGCGCTGGGCGCGCGGGCCGAGGCGCTGCATGCTCACGCCGAGCGCGCGCACGACGCGGCCAGAGCGCTCGATCTGGCAGCGCAGGCGGTCAAGATGATGCAAGCGCAGGTAACTAGTTATACTCGTCGAAATATAATAGGCCCGTTTGGACCGTTTTAAAATGTATGGGATGACAGCTGGTGTCAAACCTAAATCATGAAAAATCTAAAGAATAAGTAACTGTAGGTGCTTTAAAAGTTCTTTTTTCTTTCGGACGTTAAATAATAAGCCAGATTATCTGTCTTTTTATGTATTTCATCAAGTAAATCAAGAGTAAATAGCAAATTTGTGTACCGTGAGTCGGGGCAAGCGCGCCATAGTTTTTTCATAGATGAATTCAACTCAATATATCTTCTCTATTTACTGACCTAAACATGTAAATTTATAAAATTTACAATCTTTGGTTATTTGAGATAATAATGTTACGTTGATTAAGTGAATATACTGATAAATTTAGGATATAATGCTAGTTTTTTAAAAACATGGAGATAGGCGCACTTGCCTCTGAAAATGGGGCAAGTGCGCCTACACAAAATAAACCGCCAAAAGTAATGCTTAGCAGAAAAACACCAAATTTACTTGAAAGAACGTCAACAAAAAAACACAATACTTTTGGGTTATTTTTGAAAATGGCAATACAAAATAAGTTACGGCCATCAAATGAAATTCGGGGCAAGTGCGCCATATCTTTCGAGTCAGGGGTTCTCAACAATCATAGGTGGGTAGCTTTTTGAATTTTGATAAAAACTTTAATGTATGTGTAGATGAAATTTTATACTGGCATAAATTATGACAAATCACAGTAATAGGAAAAAAAAACTTTAACCCAAGCTTTTCCATCACATGTACACAATCAGCTAATTTTTGCTCCGTTTCCGATGACAACGCAGTGGGTCTACCTTGTGTGAGTGACTTTTGGCCTCTTCGACCATTTACATGATCCATTATTGTTTTACGGGGTATATCGTATGTTTTGGCAGCTTCATACCCAGATAATCTACCTGATTGAACCGCTTCAATTGCTTCAAATAAGGTTTCCTTGGACCAAGAAGGACCCTCAGTTTTTCTAACGTAATTACGAACCATCTAAAACAAATGCAAAAAAACACCTATTTCAAACCTATAGAAACATCCCCCAAACACGTGAACCGTACTTGGATTGTGGGTCTTTAATAACTGAACATAGTTTAGTACAGTACGGGAAAAGCTAAGCGTAACAGATTGGACTTTGTACCGTTCTTAATTAATGCGTCGTATTTAAGAGTTAAATTTAACTGCAAGCGTCACATTTAGCTTGGCCCCCACTGTAAATTAATAAAATGTATGTAGCCAAATTTTTACCGAAGATTCGGTAAGAACTCAGTACCTACCGAGGTCTTAGAGCAATAATCTGCAATACAATAACATACATGTTCCCTACAAACGCAAGGACAGTCCCGAGTCAGTTATACTATGGCAGGTTACCAATTTATATTATAAAATTAGCATAAAGTGTTCTCGAGTTGTGATACTAGTCACTTACCAAGCCCAGTATGAATTTGGCTAAATAAATAAAAAAAGATATCAAAGGCAATTTTGGAAATAATCGGCCACCTTATGGTTGGTAACCCCTGCCTTGGGGCAAATGCGCCATATAAAAATGGCTGGTCCTAGTACTCAGGCGCACTTACCCCTCTCGAAAATTTTTAGGTTAAGATTTATAATTGGCTAGAAAATTATTAATTTCGCTACTAAAAAGAAAAATACAAGTAAGGATTTAAAGGAAATCTTTTAAATTATACACTCACCTTATTAGTTTCCCCAAACACTGATGATTTTCTGAGATTTTAATGGATTTGTAACACGTGCTCATCTCGTAATTGATGTTAAAATGACACTAAAAATAGAATGTCCATTATCTCAAATTAGAGCAAGCAGAGCCATCTGTGATTTAAACCCGGAACTTCATTTGATTTGTTCCATGGATGTAAGATGTCGTTAAGAGTCCCACATCAGTAGTTTTTGAGATAATATGGGGGGGCGCTCTTACCCCGTAGGCGCGCTTGCCCCGACTCACCTTAGCTGTCCAAACGGGCCTATTATATTTCGACGAATATAGTTAGCAATGTTTTAAGATTCTCATATTGATGGATATACAGGGTTATTGGTAAGTAGACCGGATCCTTTCAGGAGGTGATAGAGGAAGGCATTTCCAGTCGATTGAACCCAATAATGCATTATCCTAAACTTAACCATTTCTAAGATATTTAATATTTAAGGTTTTTTTTTATTTTTTTGCCAAAATTTTATGCTTAAAACCGAAAATAAAAAAAACTAGCCACATTTCAATAATTTTTTGGTTGTTTTGCATAAGTAACACCTTAATAAACTAATTAAAATAATCAAATGTGCACTATTTGACTTAAATTAGACATAATACCTCAAAATAGTTAAACATTTTGAAAAAATATTCAAAACGCAAAAACAAATAAATTAAATAAAAAAAGATTTTTATATGACATTTTTTTCTGCACTTCAGCTTAAAAACATGGTCAACTAATAAGCTTTCAAACAAGATAATTCAATATCAAATCGATTAAGGTATCACCAAGATATGGCCAAAACAACCAGCACAGACGGACAAAATTCAACAGGAAAACTAACAAAATTAGCCCAATTTAAAGGTAAAAAGTGTGATTGTTTTCAGTCCTGTTAACTTTAGTATGGAAACCCCTGCTCAGTTTTCTCCGCTTTCTCTGGTTGTTTTGGCCATATCTTGGTGTTAAATAGTTAAATATTTTTTCAAAATGTTTAACTATTTTGAGGTATTATGTCTAATTTAAGTGGAATAATGCACATTTGATTATTTTAATTAGTTTATTAAGGTGTTACTTATGCAAAACAACCAAAAAAATTATTGAAATGTGGCTAGTTTTTTTTATTTTCGGTTTTAAGCATAAAATTTTGGCAAAAAATTAAAAAAACCTTAAATATTAAATATCTTAGAAATGGTTAAGTTTAGGATACGAGTAATGCATTATTGGGTTCAATCGACTGGAAATGCCTTCCTCTATCACCTCCTGAAAGGATCCGGTCTACTTACCAATAACCCTGTATGTGCATAAGCATATGTAAGTGTATTTCAATGTAATTTTGCTGCACCACAGAAGATAAAATCAATGAAATCTAATAAAAATTACAAATTCAAGCTACTTTCATTTACAGTATTGTATAATGTGGTAAATATAAACCTCAGGTTCATTACCCCTTGGTCGAAGTACCCTATAGTCAGCCGAGAGGGTGATGTTATCGGATCTAGGTACGGTCAGCTGCATAAGTCGTTATACACTTCTGTACCTTGTCAAACTGACAAACCGTCAATATTTCAATGAACGGATAGGCGGTTTCAGATTGACAAGGTACAAAAGTGTATAGCTACTTATGCAGCTGACTGTACATGTCCTATGCCCCTCTACAGTCGGGCGGATCAGACGGCGGCGTGGAGAGCTGGTCGGCGGCGGCGGGGCTGGTGGCGGGCGAGGCGGGCGCGCTGCGGGCGGCGGCGGCGGCGCTGCTGGCGCGCCACGCGGCCGGCGGCGCGCTGCGGGCTGAGTGGGACGCCGCCGCGCGCGCTGCCCCCTGCCCCCACGCCACCAGGCTGCATATTAAAGCGAGGACGCTTGTTGAGAGGTTAGTGGGGTTCAGTAAATGTGTAGTGTGATGTTATGGATATTTTCAAACATACCCTCTTTTCAAATTATGCGGAAATTATTTGCTCGTTTACTATGATCAAACGCAAATATAAAAATGATATTCGTACAAACACGTGCGATTTTTGTTCATGATTGTGTTTTTTTTTCAAACATACCCTCTTGTCAAAATATTTTCCAAATCACGTTTTGTGTGAATGCCATTCGTTTAAACACGTGCGTTTTTTGTTCATGATTGTGTCTTTTTTTTTCAAACATACCCTCTTTAAAATATTGAACAAAAAAATATACTTACCAGATCACGTTTTAAAATTAACATGACAACTCTCGTTACTCATATAGGTTGGGCCCACATAAATCTCAAATAAGCTAAAAATACGCAAATTGCGCAACCAAGCAGTTGTTGAATCTAAATTAGTCGTTTAATTCACACTGATGAAAAGCCATTGTTATTGTACTCCAAATGGCTTTTCATCAGTGTGAAATTTGCTCAGTGGATATCCAAGACCTATGTAAGTTTCCGTAAACCAAACCATACCGCGATGTAGAGCGGCGACGACAGCTCCATCTAGCGGCCATTGTAGGAACTGATGACACATCTTAGTCAAAAGGAAATGCTCAAGTGGATGGTTTTTGTTATACTTATTTATAGTTATTATTCATCATAGTAATGTAGCATTTAGTGTATTAATTAATTATGTTCACAGCCTTAGCGCCGTAAACTCATGTATGGCTGTATCTAAATCATGTTTAATATTCGTACTTACAAAATGAGGTCCTTTGTCAGTGTGTAAATATTATGTACAACCATGACTGTCTATAATGCGTTTAAAGGTGCTGTTTTTTTGTTCTTAACACCTTACTAATTATTATTGAATATGACGAGATCTAGGTAATCAAGTGGAATATTTTAATGTCATTTACAGGGTGTCCCACTATGAAAGTGACTTTAAATACTAAAGATAAAATTTTACTGAAGGGTATTATTGTCCATAGGTTTTCGGTAGGCGATTCACTGGTATTTGTAAGCGTTTTATTATTTTCTTTTGTTACCGACAGGGGCGCTTATCAGAATCTCATACAAATTACAATGATCAGTCTATCGAATAACCTATCTACAAAAAATTGTGATTTGGTTACTATTGCCATGTTACCTCATCCGTATAATATGTACTTCTACAACTTGACATAGGTATTCGTGCTATAGACATTTCGTTTGTGAGGCTTATTCCCGATATACGTAGTAGACACGGATGTCAGTGTTGTATGCATTTTGCTCGATTGTGTTTTAAATGCTGTGTTTTTCTGTAATTGGATGCCCACTGTGGCATGTATTGTGATGTTTTCTTTTTGTAAATGTAATGTGTGTGTCTGTTGAAAAACCTAATTAACAAAAAAATATATAATAAGAAAAAACGTATTTGCCCCCAGACTGCGTGACTCGTGGCAGCACCTGGTGCGCGACCGCGCCACGCGCACACTCACGTACAACGACGAGCAGTTCCACGTGCTGGAGCGCATCACGCTGGGGGAGGCGGGGCGCCGCGCGCGCGCGCTGCTGGCCCGCGCCGCGCCCGCCGCCCGCGCGCGCGCCGACGCCGCCGCCGACTGGTCAGTACACACAGCAGCACTAGACTAGCAGCACGCTGGGCGAGGCGGGGCGCCGCCGACTGGTCAGTACACACTAGCCGCCGACTGGTCAGTACACACTAGCAGCACTAGACTAGCAGCACGCTGGGCGAGGCGGGGCGCCGCCGACTGGTCAGTACACACTAGCCGCCGACTGGTCAGTACACACTAGCAGCACGCTGGGCGAGGCTGGTCAGTACACTCAGTACCCACTAGCATATGTGGAGGTACAGTCCGAGTATACAGGGTCATTGGTAAGTCGATGTATTCCTATAAATGGGTTGTAGACGAAGGCATTTCCAGTCGATTGAACCCCATAATGCATTATCCGAAAGTCAACCATTTCTGAGTTATTTAAGTTTTATGTTTTTTTTTAAGTTTTTGCCAAAAATTATGTTTAAAAGCAAAATAGTTCAAAAACTAACCATTTTTTAATTACTTTTTTTATTGTTTTGTATTAGTGACACCTTAGTCAACTAATTGTAATCATTAAATGCGCAATATTTAACTTAATTTAGACACAGTTCTTCAAAATAGTTGAAACATTAAGAAAGTGTTACGAAGGGGGAAAACAAAAAAGCTTTAAGCGACAATAACTTTTGATCCAACGCAGCTTTAAATAATCGACAGTAAAGCGCTGGAACAACATGCCACCTCCACTATGCCAAATAATTATGTTCGTGTGTGTGTGTGCAGGTACAAGGTGGCGCAGACGGTGTCGCTGCAGACGCAGATCCTGGACAAGGACGTGGCGCAGGCGGAGCTGCGGCTGCTGGCGCTGGCCGCGCGCCTGCAGGCCGCCGAGCAGCGCGCCAAGGGACTCGTGAGTGCCTCCACATACGCCAAATATTTATTAAATTATAATTACAAATATATATTCATACATTACTGCCTACCATATTCCATCAAAAACCATTCAGTACTTTTCCGTGACAGAATAATAAAAATCTAGATATCTATCCATACTTTACTAACTTTTGCGTTTATAATAGACTGACGAGCAATTAAAAAAATCCACCTGCCATTTCTATTCAAAAGTCACCTTAACTATTGTTGGATAAATATATTTAATAAAATAAATATTATATAGGTTTTTGCTCACGTGAAGGTTCAAGGTCCAAAGCTCGGCGTGGAGGGCCCTCCCGATGCTTGAGTAATCCGTTTTAATCTTGAGGTTCTCACACACAAATTCACATGTCCACTTATAATCATATACACAAATATAATGCCTAATATCAGCTGGTAATATTTAACCGAAAATACAAATATTGCGAATATCGAGACCGCGCCGAAATACAAGAGCAGATAACCCGACGAGAGGCTGCCAACGACTGAGTAGGCTGTCAAAAATAAAAGAACCTACCCACATACAAATATAAGAACCTACCCACATACAATTATTAAAGTGTTCGTCGGTACCGAACAACTATTGTTTATGAGTGTATAAGTAACCTGATATTCAACCCCCCACAGCTAGCAGCATCAAAGTCGGAGAGCGCCCCCAGCCGGGAGGCGGCGGCGGCGGCGCCTCGTGGGCGCGCTCCCGCCCCGGGCGTGGGCGCGGCGGGGGCGGGCGTGCGCGCGCTGCTGGCCGCCCAGGACGACGTGGCCGCCGCCGTGGCCTCCCACTCCGCCCTACTCCACCGCCTCACCGCCCTCACCGAGCAACTGCACTCTTAGCAATCAACACCACCGGACCCACCCAGTGGTAGTTTAAACAGTGTGTGCGATATAGACATGTATAACGGGAACTGTGACGCGAGCTTCTTCAATGAAGAGTATTTGATGGACTCGGTGAGTTACAAGGAGTTTGTGAGTAACAAGGGCGCGGGCGAGTCCATGTATGTGGATGACACAACGCCGTCGTCGCTCAGTGAAGGGGCGTTGAGCTCGGGGGCGCTAAGCGGAGGGTCCGACAGCTTGGGGGCGGACAGCTCGGGGGCGCTGAGCTCGCTGGACTCGGGCAAGAAAACGGTGATCTACGAGGGCGCGGGGCGCCGCGGCAGCCTGGAGCCCGCGCGCCCATCACCCGCCGGGGGCGGGGGGCGGCAAAAACATTCGTGCAGTGTCTCGTGATTGTATGACTTCATTCATGTAGGTTATTGGGGCTAAAGCAACCAAACTTGAATTTGAATTTCCGTTATTTTATGTTCATAGATCTATCGTTTGGTTGTTTCAGGATAGGCTATATTGTATCACATATCAATTGTAGATTGCAAAAGTTTACATTATTCATTATTTTATATTGTTAATAGTATAATAGTTGACTGGTAGCCCAGAGGCAGTATTTCCAAACTTCGATCTCTACTGTTTACATTCTTACTCAGATTTATACTTTTATTTTGTAAAAATAATGTTAGTAAGCTAGATGTGTTTGTTCAGTCGATTTAATTATTAAAATACTGTACATAAATGTAACAATTTCTTATATTATAAACAAAACTTAGGTGCTAGTAAAAAAACTGTAATAAAAATTACATTTAAAAGAAAAAAGACATCATGAATTTAAAATACTTAGAAATAAAATCTTTGAATTTAATACATTGTAGTTTTTTTATATTACAGATTCACTAATATTTTGGGAATGTATATAGGTACATTAAAACATAATTTAATAGTAAATAACTAAATCAGGTTTGATTATAAGTAACTACCTAGGAGAGACTCATAAATAATATTTTGTGAATTCTGAGAGATCATTTACAAAAAATGTACTTCAGACAATATCTCCGCAACGCGTCACATTTAGTATTGATTACTTTCCTAGTCTCTTATAACTTTGCAAGTGCACACTTTTTAGTAAAATATAGCTTGAACCCTATGTCGTTTTACTGACGGATCCTTATAAATAAGCTAGTTTTCCCTTGAAAACAAACAAATGACGAATAAAATGTATGGATGTGACAGCTGCCATAGGGCCCATGCTATATTGAACAAAGTATAAACCCTTTACGATTAACAAATCAGCTCCCATTGCATTGTAGCATAGAATAACGAGTACTAGTACTACTAGTAATACTGTACTTGTTATTCTATGATTGTAGTAGTGTAGTCTCTGTGACGCTAGTCTTGCTAGCTATCGTGCTAGGGATACGCCTTGTCCATGAGCGAGCGCGCGCGCCCGCGGTCCGCCATCTTGAACTGCCGGTGTCTGTGCTGAACCCGCTTGAACTCCTCGAGTAACGAGGCGAAGTCGATGTCGGCCTGCGCGGCGGCTGGCGCGGGGGGAGGGGCCCTGGGGGGAGATGAGAAAAATATGTGGGGACATCTCATACACGGCCATCCTAGCCCAAGATAGACAGAGCCTGTAATATGGGTATCGGACTGAGATATCTACACAAGTACGACACCCAAGACCCGAGTACACTAACTACACCATTCTATCGTCAATAGGGCCTAGCGCGCATTGCGGTTCAGCGAGTTGCGGCTGCGGTTTTACAACCGGCACGGCGGAAAAACCTCAAGTAATCTGTAGCAAGTCACAGATTTTTCTTCCGCTGTTCCGCCGCCCCACACGCGGTTGAATAGCCGCAGTGCCACTGTAGTTCAGTACATCACAGGTTTTTGTGGGAGCCAACCGCACCGGTTGCGGCCGCAATGCGCGCTAGCCCTGAGTTCAGTTAAGGAGCCGTGGTGGCGCATAACGGATAAGATTACACGGGGACTAATGTTATGTGTGATGTATGTATGTATTATTTACTATATATAATTATTATTATGTATACGTACGGTGCGGGCGGCACGCACTGCAGGCGGCGGCGCAGCGTGTGGAAGGCGTCGCTCTGCGGCAACAACATCAGCAGCCCGTACAGAGCCCCGCGCAGTGCGCCACTGTCTGCGCCTAGCAACTCCAGCCGCAGATCTGAGGGGACATACATCACTATTATTACTACGCTCAGAAGGCGGCGGGTACGAAACTTGCGAAGAGCGCACAACGCTATGTTTTTAATGTATTTGATTACGTCGCCGTCGCTCCGCCCATCATAAATTTCGTATCCGCCAAAGTGTGTACTTCACGTCACTGAACACAGTTTAGAAGTACGTTCTTTGGACTAGTACTCAAATTTATTGTCGTCCAAGACACTTGTATATTTATTCAGCGTATGTGCGGAGTGTCCTTTTATTTATTAGTCCTTTTTATTATACTTATATTTATCTATGTACTCACAGGCGAAGATAGGCGACTCGATGAGCTGCACGAGCTGGTCCACCTCCGTGAGGAAGTCCACCGTCACCTCCAGGTCGCCGCTGGAGTGCGTTCAGGACTTCATTCATACATTCATTTATTTGTCAATTTTATTGCACGATAAAATAGTAAAAGCAGTATCCCTAAAATTGAATGGGAATGTACCTATTGCGTTGTAAAAACGCTTTTGAAGAGAAGTTATGATTGTTTTACGCAATACATGGCCTTTCAAGAGTAGGATGGTGTAGTTAAAGATTGCAAAATTGATTATTTATAATTATAATAATTAAATTGATAATGAGAAAGCTTTTTGTCGGCTCTTGTTTGCGTATAAAAGGATACAAGGTGGCGATGAGCGTGTGCGCATGCGCGTAGTTGTGCGTGAGCAGACACAGCGCCAGCAGCGACACCGGCGAGTGGCACCAGCACTGGTACAGCGCCGTGAACAGCCGCCACGTGGCCTGCAACATCACATGTTACACCCTCAGGTTACACCACGGCATAATATAGAAGCGAGATGGACGTACCATCTATTCAAGTCTGCGGGCCGCCTCCATCGGACAAGGTGGAAACATTAGGGGAGGCCTACGTTCAGCAGTGGACGTGACTGATATCATGATGATGACCACATGTTACAAGTAGAGAAGCGCGTGTACGTGTGTGTAAATGTGTGTGAGCGACACTCACACTAAACAGTTTGTAGTCATCCCCAAGGTACAGTTGATACGACAATCGGGTCACTGATTTCATGCAGGAGAATAATAACCTTAAAACTACCTAAAACTTAGGGCTTGTCACCGTGGGGAAAAGACTAGTCAGTCAGATAGCCGTGTATCGCTGACTGTCCAGGGTACAGTGGGGTGATAGGGACGGTGAAGTGCATGAGAGGAGTTAATACGAGTGGCGTATCACGTGTGCCTTATACGCCACTCGTAATGACTCGTATAAACTCCTCTCATGCACTGCACCGTCCCTATCACCCCACTGTCCCAGCCTCGTGGTCACTCCTCTCACACCCCCCAACCCTCACCACCCCACAGTACCGGCTTGTCGAAGCTCCTGAGCTGCTGCCTGAGCTCGTACAGCTCGGCGGCCGTGAGCAGGATGGTGCTGAGCTGGTGCACCATGGTGGGCGCGAAGCCCAGGTCCGCCTCCTCCACCAGGATCTTGGCCCAGGCTAGGTAGATGTCCTCGGCGTTGAGGAGCACGCAGAGTTGTCTGTGGGCGGAAATTAGTTTGAGGGTCTGACTTGAAAGAGCATGTTGCAGATGTCTGATAGATTTTTACTCAAAGACTTATTTTGCATAAAATCTTGAAAGTATCGATTTTTGTTACTCATTTGTTGGTTTTCCTGAAACTTGGTGTGCAGTAAGGCGATACCGTGGAATACGCAAAAGACTAGTTTTTATCCCAGTATTCCCACGTAAAAAACAGTCTTAAAGCGAAGCGGAGCTCGTTGATCCCTGGTGCTTCTTCTTCTTATTAGCTCGTCAGTGATAATGATAATTGACAAACACAATACCTACGTTGGTCTAGGTTTTTGTCACCGTGGTAAAATGATTAGTCAGAATAGTCAGTCGCTGCCTGCTCAGGATGCCCCGGTCGTATAGTACAGTTGCTGTTACAACACTCTTCGAGGTTTGCCAATGATCCCTGGTGTTGACCTGATGATGAAGGCGCCGCGGTCCTCCAGCAGCGCGTCGTCCGCCGCCAGCAGCCGCAGCAGCGCGCGCAGCAGCATCGAGTAGTACGGGCTCGACTCCGGGTCTCCTGGAACAGGTAGAGTTCAAATTCAAATTCAAAATTCTTTATTTGTATAACATAGGTAGGTAGGTATTGATTACATAGTTTTTTACAGTGTTTCTCTATGTTATGTCGTAAGACGTACAAATTTTTCAATGCATATACACAAAAATAAAATATTAAAAAATTGAATGATACAAGCAGGACATAGCATACACAATACACATAGAAAATCACACATTACATTAATCAGATACAAAATAAGTTAAGTCCTAGATATCGATTCGACCAACAAATTAATCGGACTCAAAGTTAAGTTAAGTAATAACTAATATTTATACTCCTCAAGATATTCAGAAACTTTGTAGTAATTTTTATTAATAAGGAACTTATGTAGGTGTTTTTTAAAAGTCAAAATATTTCCGATGTCACGTAGATCATCAGGTAGCTTGTTATATATCTTGGATACCATTCCGAATATACTTTTACTAAAAAAAGCGGTTTTATGCGTTAGTGTTTTTATTTTGTTGCTGCGTCTGCTTAATTTTTCAAATAAGTGAGGATAACTTTTGACGAATATTGCTACCTCATATATATGTCGCAGCCGGATCGTATAACCCGCCGTATTACATTACGGCTGGCCGCATTACAGCACAGGGCCGCTTTGTAATGCGGCGTATCAACGTTTAGCCGCATTGTCATTTCAATACGTTCTTTAATACGGCGGCCCACGTTTAGCCGCATCGTACTACTACTCAATTGTAGGGTAACCATGTCCATACTAAGCATGACATTACAGGTGAAGGATTTTTGTAATCATAATAGAGTAAATCTATCATATGGTAAGTATCAAAATACTGTTCATGGGCACTACTCGGATTGTAGGATCTTCGGAATTATTATTATTCATCATCAACATCACTTCTGGACGTAGGCTTCTCCCAAAGCACGCCACTGGATGCGATCTACAGCTTTCCACATCCAATCATAACCAGCCACCTTTCGCAAGTCGTCACCCCATCTGGCCTGAGGGCGTCCCACACTACGTTTGCCTCGTCGCAGTCTCTTCAAGATCAAATAACCTTTGCCGGCCACATTTATATTTTTGACCCAGTAGTATTATCTGGAAATCCACCGACCAGCAGAATCCATGGTCACTTTAGCTGATTGATGTGCGTTATAACTTTTGTACGTTTTTCACTGTACCGCATTGATCGGAATAGAAATTATTTAATATCACGTGAAAATTGTTCTTGAAGTACTGTTTACTAGCATATTTAACACGATTTCTTCGTTTTAATCATCATCAAATATCTGTATCCAACGCCATTATTGTTGTTATGTGAAGCAGCGCCACGAGTGTTAAAAATCAAAACTAAAATCTTTCAAAGCGGCGGCTAATCTCTCGCCGTATTACATAACGGCCAGCCGTATTGAATGATGTATGATGTTGAATACAATCCGGCGCATTATCATGCAGCCGTATTCAATACGGCTAAACGTTGATCCGCCGCATTACAAAACGGCCCTGTCTTATAATGCGGCTAGGCGTCATGTAATACGGCGGGTTATACGATCCGGCTGCGACATATATATAGGCACGGAAATGTCAAAATATTTAGATTAATAAATTGTTCTTTACAACTGTCGATCTTTCGTAGACTACATATTGCGCGTAGACACTTTTTTTGGGCTTTGAAAACGTCCTCCCTGTTTACTGAATTACCCCAGAATATAATGCCGTATCTTAGTGTGGAAGTGACGTAGCCGTGATAGGCAGCCATGACTGCAGGTTGATTTACAATTTTGGATAATTTGAATTGATTTGATGATTGAAGAGTTGTTGTCAATAAACTTCTTATTTTTAGAGTGTCGGTGACAAAGGCGAGACATTAGCGAGCGTCTAGAGTTTTCGACCATGATGAAAGGATTAACCAGTCACATTACCATAGGTCGCTGAGTATCCAGGGTGCGCCGGAGTTATATCAAGTGCAGTGGCATACGTTACTGGCGTAGGCTCTTTTCGGACACTTTCTAAGCGGAATCGGGTATCGTGGAAAGTGTATTAATCTGATGATTCCGGTCGTGTTTCCATCCACTGCTAGATGTAGGTCACACTAGTGCGTGTCCCCCGTGCGTACCGTGGCAGGTGCACAGCTCGGCCAGCGCGGCCAGCGCGCGGCGCGCCACGTCGTGCGCGGGCTCGCACACGGCGCCCACGCACGCGCCGAACACCTCCTCCGACAGCTTCATCATCTGGAATCATACGATATTCATTAATTGTCAACTCAACAGTCAATAGCTGTTGTCCGCGAGCTTGGATTCGCCACCTACCCTACCCTACCTTACCATACCATACCCTATTCACCCCTTCTTACCTTTTAAACCTTTCCTGGACTTCCACGAATATTTCAAGACCAAAATTAGCGAAGGCAACCCGAATTATATTTATATTGTAGATTATTATTACAAATAATGTGACCAAAGAAGTCACAAATGCATTCATATTCAAGTACTTATAATATGACTTAGTCTCCACCTAAACTGGAAGATACAATAGGTATAAGTGAGGTAACTAGGTATTTGCGACTCTTTACCAATATTTATAGGTATACCTAGGCGACTATTTCATAAAGCATTTAAAGATTTTTCAGCAGCACGTTCATTAGAAAATTTTATATTTATACGATGAATAGGCATTTGGCAAAAGTATTGGGTCAGTCTTGTCACAAAAAGAAGCTCAGTCAAAATAAACCCTCACCTCATTAGGCAGCTTATTATACAGATGCAATATCCAGTCCAAAACCGCCACTTTAGTGTGCACGGAGCTGTGGTGCAGCATCTGCACCAACACCCCCACTACTGCCTTGAGGTCGAGCGCGCCCCCCTCGCCCCCCGCCCCCGCCACAAGAGTGTCCGGGCCCACTAGCTTCGTGAGCTGGAAGTTTACTGTTGCTGCTGTCTCGCGGATGTCTGGGTGGGGTTCAGGAATGTATTGGGTTTTTTATTGGGGTGAAGAAATGATAACTGAATAGCATTGTTTACGTTAACATACATGTAAATAAGTTAAGGCCCGGTACAGGGTGACGTGCCGCGCCAATTTTGGGTTTTCAATGCTCTTCACACAGCACACGCAGTGACACGCACACATGTAAGTTTGCACAGTGGGTCGATAAACTTTTACTCGCCAACTTTATTGACAATTATGTTCAAGTACATTTTTGGTGATTTTAGGGTAAGTATAATTCTTACTTACACTGGTAGGCACCAGGAAAGAGTAGAAATTAATAGGGGTGCCACTTTACTCTATACTCGGAACCCGATTAGCTTTCTCAAACAAATGTGGTATTTACTTGTAGAAAGGTAACTACAAGTATTAAAGTGTAGATAATAAGTTTCGGGCCACCTCCAGCCAACTGAACCCCGACGACAAAGCAAAGTAAATACATAGTGTCGCAAAAGGGCTATACTAAGCCGAAAGGGGATGACTCAAGGGGTCATTCTGAACAACTTTTGTTCTAAGAGATTTGCAAATTCGCGAAAAAAAATATTCGTTTTCCATGGTAAAAAGTCACATGTCCAACAAAGTTTCTATGAAAAAGGTTTTTTTTTGTTAATTTCCAAAACTCGTAGAGCAAAAGTTCAGAATGACCCCCTGTCTTACTCCTTTTTACCCGACTGCCGAAGGAGGAGGGTAATGTTTTTTGATTGTATGTATGGATGTTTGTCTGTTTCATTGTTCCCTCCTGTAGCCTAAACGGCTTGATATATTTTGATGTATGAGGTATTGTTAGAAGCGTATTGATGGCGCGATGGTTATAGGCTATGTGATGTTCCATTAAAATGTACATAGCGCCCTCTAGAGGACATAACGTGATGATCGAAAAAATAATAATTCAACTTTGCCGTGTAAGGTATCCAATGAAAGGCTTGATTTTCACATTACAAAAATATGCATATTGAAGGTATAATAACAACCCCAAAATTATTGAAATAAAAAATGATCATGAACTACTGTCGTAAAATTTCATAAAAAAACAACTAAAAAGTTACAAATAAAAAAATAAAATTATAAACAAACGAAAAACCCGACTGCACGCTAAAAACATGAAAACAAGTCCCAATGTTAATGGAAAGTATCGCAGGCAGGGACCAACTTGACCGCCACTCAAGGCCGTTTTCTAAGTAACATTCAACTAAATGGTGAACCGTGCGTGCAGTCGGATTTTTTGGTTGTTTATAATTTGTTTAGTACTATATACCGTTTTTTCAATACCTGTAAGTAACAGCATAATATTTTTACTTAATTTTAGGGTTTCGTACGTCAAAAGGAAAAAAGCAACCGTTATAGGATCTCTTTGTTGTCCGTCTGTCTGACTGACTGTCTGTCACCGCCCTTTTTCTCAGAAACGGGTAAAGATATCAAGCTGATATTTCGCATACATGGGGAGTACCCCAAAAAATATATTATGGTACTCCCTGTCCCACACAAGTAAATTGGGGCTTATATTTTTTCCGGTTATTTTGATGTGTATCCTTTTTTTTCTTTGTTGTTTAATAATAATAATAAAAAACGTTTATTCCGTGCCATCGCACACACACAGAAAAAAAAAAAAACAAAAACATAATGAAAAACAGTAATAAATGAACACAAAGACATTATGACTAAACAAAAGAAATAAATGAGAGGTTATGTGTGCGTTGTTTTGTATAAGTATGTGTTTCTTTTCTTTAAATCTGTATTTTTTTTGTTGTTTTATTTATTTATTTTTTATTTATCTTTATTATGGCAACAAACAGTCATACATACAGACAATTATCTAAATAAACTTACATTCTATTATAGACCTTACTGTGCCGAAAATACAGTTCAATTTATATTAAAAATAAAAAGAGCTAAAGAGACGCTTAATAATACAGAAGCAATTTGGAATCTGATTACATCAATTTGAAAGTATATATATATGTATAAACTACAAAATAGACACTTTATGTTGAAGCAGCATTACAATATTCTTACAAAAGTTAGTTTGTAAGTACTTATAATTAAGATTAAATAATATTTTACAGTTGTCCAAAATTGATAGTGCGCTAGAAATCTTTGACAGATCGGTTGCTTTCGATTATGTGACACGTGATATTGACTCCTATTTCTTTAAAACAAGGTGCAAAATGCAGGTGTTTTGTTTCAGGCTCTTACGATTCAATGATTCGGGTGTGAAGATCTACATGTGCACTATCAATTCAGGGGAACTGTACTTACTTATATGAAAAGTTTATTACTTATTGTTGCATGCTTATGAAACAGGTTCTCTTGAAGGATATAAGGTGATTATTGAATAAATCCACGTCAGAAAATTCTTTGTTGTAAGTGGTGATTGAACGAGATATGAAGCTATTTCGAGTGTAATTTTTTTTTAAGTTAGGAGGCACAAGTGCCGTTTTATTATTATTTCGCGAGGTGCGAATGGGCAAGCGTATTCTTGTCACAAAATTAATTTTAGATAGAAGTGTTGGGGAGTCGATTAAGTTATTTAAAATTTTGAAAATAAAGGACATATCAATGAGTTTACGGCGGTTTGATAACGATGTTAAGTTATAATAATTTAGTGAATTTTCATAGGAATCTAAACGATGGCTACGGTAATTTAACAGTTTAACAAACTTTTTTTGTACTTTTTCAATACGATTAATATGAATCTGATAAGAAGGGTTCCATACTACACTGGCAAACTCTAAAATAGACCTAACAAACGAATTATAAAGAAGTTTAAGAGTACTTATTCTTTTAAGGGGTTTACTGATTCTTGTAATAAAACCAAGGTTTTTGAAAGCTCTGTTAAGTATATTATCTATGTGTGGATTAAATGAAACCTTGCTGTCCATCATAACGCCAAGATCACGGATGCTGTTAACACGTACGAGTTTTAAATTATTTATTGTATAGTCAAACATAATTGGTTTCTTTTTTCGAGTATAAGTTATAACAAAACACTTCTCAACATTAAGAAACAGTTGGTTAGTATTACAGTAATTTAATAATGAGTTGAGATCGTGTTGAATACCCATGCAGTCTTCGATACTAGAAACTTTTCTGAACAACTTAGTGTCGTCAGCAGTAAGTGATCAGAGTTACCAAGGATCTTACCTAAATCATTTATGTAAAGCGTGAACAGCAAAGGTCCTAGGTGTGAACCTTGTGGAACTCCTGAATAAATGTGCAAGAACCTGGAGCAATACCCCTTCAAGCATACTGCCTGACTTCTATTCCGTATATAGGATTCTATCCATCTTAATAGGTTGCCGTGTACACCGGCCCTCATAAGCTTTACCAAAAAAGCTTTGTTGCTGTCTATGTGTCGAATAAATGTATCTTTATCTTCAAATCACGCCATCTATCGTTTGTTTTTTTAGTGTCTACCATCTATAGAAGAAATTCCGTCATTGACAATTTTACGTTACGAATTTATTTTTATTTATTTTATTTTTACATTTTCGTGGAGAACCAACAGCATTTTGTAAATAAATAATTATTACTTATGAACACATAACAACTTGATGCCTTTAACAGAATGAACTTAGTACACCCGGTAAACCTAACTCATCCAGAGGAAAAATAAAATCTCTTTCTCTCTCTCTGAAAAACATACTTAATAGCCCAAACTCGATGCTTTTAGCTATTAACATCTTTGAAATAAAATTGAGCCACCACCGTGTTACTGCCCTCATCAGATCCTCACGAGACCATACCTCAACCAGCACCATGAGACTGTATTTTTAATCCCTAACCTAATGTTCGTGCGTATTGTCATCACTTAGATCCATTCGCTATATTCCTGCTCCTCATCAGACCTTTACGAGACTGTAATGTCACGAGAATATTGCACACTATCTAATTTAATTTAATGTATTGAATATACTGGAAGAATTATGCTTCCTCAATTTCAAATCAAATTATGTTGGTGTCATAAAAGTTGAAAAAGTGCAATGACAACCAATGTGCAATGTGATTTTGTATCTGTACACGATAAGATCGCGAGCTGTCAGTGCTGCCTAAACCGACGTGACCCTTCTTTGGAGGCCAGCGGCCGACTGAGTCAAACGTCACTTGTGTTTATGATTTTATAACACAGAAATCCGCCATAGATATTTGTATGAAGATTTGAGGGAATAAAATTGCTCAAGTTTGGGATTAATTTACACAAAATAAGTGTGTGTTTATTAAAAAACAAGGTATTTAGCGCCTAGTCCAAGCATTTTACTTTATAATATGATAATAACCATATGAAAATTCTTGATAATTACGACACAGTTGTTACAATACGGGAGTGTGATTTTCTGGTTTTTCGTGATATTCTGAATTTTATTTACAGTTATCCATAAGCATTTACTTGAATTCGAATCATTCAGCACCTAGCTAGACTCTTCGGCTACCTGTGTGATTTTTTTCAAGGTTGTAGAGCATCGTTTACTACATAATTCTATGACAATGCCAACCCTCGATTCCCCCTTGCCGACCCTTAAGTGTTTGAGAGTTACCGCTACTTTATACACCTCGATTTCTCTCTTCAAAGCCCTACGCCTACTCACTTTTAACACTCGCGTGTAAAACATGCACTCATAAATCTAACAAGCAACTCAACACACGAATGTAAATCATACAATCATGAATCTGACACCCAACTGAACTCACGAGTGTAAAACATGCAACCATGAATCTAACACCCTACTGAACACACGAGTGTAAACCATACTATCACAAACTAAACACCCAGTACAACACACTCATGTAAACCCTGCCATCACAAGTTTGCCAAGGATACTGCGCCGCTGGTCGTCGGCGTAGGCGAGGCAGGGCAGCACGGCCAGCAGCACGCCGCTGCAGTGCGAAAGCATCGCGGGACCCGACAGCTCCACGAACTCCTTCAGCCACGTGATGGCTGTCAGCTGAGGATTAAACAGGAGACAAGGAGGTTTATTATGGACTGGATTTCGTTTTTACAAACAGCACACTCAACAACGAGAGTGATCAAATCCAAAATCATAAAATGTTGAGAATTTTACTAGAGGTTTATGATGGAATGTATTTCATTTTGACAAACAGCACACTCAATCAATAACGGAAGTGATCTAATCCAAAATCTCCAAATGTTGAGAATTTTACTATAGGTTCATGCATTTTCAATTTACGATCTAAACCAATTTGTAAGTTTGTTATTCGTCATTTTCGTTTTAGGGTTGCGAAATATCCGTCTGGGCGCCAGGGTCAAGTCAAATGGTCAAGTGTCGTTGATGACACACGCATAATAATAGAATCTGGAACCAACTCGATAGCGGTCCACCAGTCGGGAACATCCCTCCTGGTAGAATCTGCCCCTGTATCGATAAGGTAGAAGGTACACTACCTGCAAGTACTTCTCATCATTAGGTCCTGGGATCCCTAATCAGGGATACAGGGCTCGAAGTGTAGATTTAGCAAGGACCCCTTGTTCAAAAATGATTTAAACATAATGTTAGTGTAGATATTATTAAGTAATTTCTGGCAACACTGCGTGTTGCAAATGTCATTTCTTCTTTATTTTTTGCATGTGGCAATTCGCCCCTTCTGATTTTTCCATTGGCCATGGACGGCAACTCTATTCAAACTTTAACTTGAAATTAATAAAATACAGTCCACTAAACCCACTTCGCATTTTATTTATACACCCTTCCTTCTTGTACAGACCTGCACGAGCTCGTCGGCGGCCTGCGCGTGCGTGATGAGCGTGGCGGTGAGCGCGGCGAGCGGCGCGCGCGAGCCCTGCTTCTTGATGCCGCGCAGGAACTCGTTCAGCTGCAGGTCGCACCTGGGCGGAGTGAAAGAATACCATGAGTTGCGTATAGAAAAGTGAAATATTTTATTTCGTTGTAAAATGAAAACATTCTTGACATATCTTTAAATCTTATTGTCAATGTTTTTACACGGGCAGCCAACGGCCACGGCAAGTCAAGTAAGTATACGCAAAAGGCTCTCAGCGCTCTGCGAGTTCAATACAACAATGCCTTTAGGATGTTGTTGGGGCTGCCTCGCTACTGCAGTGCATCCGGTATGTTTGCGGAAGCACATACTGATGGCTTCCATGCAATTATGCGCAAAAAGGTAGCGTCGCTCATGCACATGGTGCGAGCCAGCACCAACGGCATGCTAGAGGTCATTGCAGGAAGGACGGATGGTAGCATACTGAAACATTGGGTGAATACGGTATTGGGGAAACTGTAAGTAATTATCTATATCAACGGTCAGCAACAGGCGGACCGCGGTCCGTTTGCGGACCGCGAAAGGTTGAACTTCGGACCGCCAAATATTGTAATGTAGGTATGTCAAGTATAAATAAATACGTAATATTTTGAACCAATCTAAATTAGTACCTACCTAATCTAATTAATCTGTTTTACAACATCGACATCGATCAAAAACATCGCGCCGCCCACACCGTTGAGTCGGCGCGCGCGCTCTGTTCATAGGTAGGGTAAAAGTACTACGAGTAGTAACTGGCACTTTAAGCGACTTGCAACACAAAAAAATATTTTAAAAATAAAGTATTTGTTTGATTTAAGCACTGGTAGGCTTCAATTACTGGCAATAAGATGACGAACAATTACAGCCATAAATTGTAAAGATATAGGATTAATATTCGATTTTAATGAAGTTTATATCTACTACCCCCAAAAAACCTAGTAACTGGCAGTCAAAATTAGTAACTGTCTCATGATGTTTCAGTAACTGGTACATTTTAAAAAATCATGCAATTAGGTCAATATGTACCCTAAAATCGATAATATATTTATATTATGTAATGTACACTTACCTGTCTAGGTACTGTACCGGTAAGACTCAAATCACCGGTGTGATGGTAGACTTATAAGACAAAATGACAGTACAAGAATGCGACGAATCGAGGGTCCATATGAATGCAACAAATCGAGAAACCCTTGGATTTGGAAACGGAAACGAAGAAAGTAAATGCTTGTCGACTTTTATAGTCCAAGTGCCAGTTACTGACGCATGCCAGTTACACCACGATTTACCCTACTTATAGCTTCTCCGACGACCATAATAATTATAATAAGGAGAACTCTGAAGAAGACATTGCAGTGTTTACAAAATTTTTGGCCGATCTTAGCAACGAAATCGCCACAAGGTTCCAAGACTTTGCAGAGATGGGCAAGCTATCTCTGTTTCTTAAGTCATCCTTTGAATTTGATGCAACCGCCGAATGGACAGACTGTGGCTGCCAAGTAAAAGTTCTTGCTGCCAAGTTATTTTATCTGCCAAAGGCGTCACTTCAAATGGAAATAATCGATCTGCAGAGAATATCTATAAGCGTCAATTCACACGTACCACAACCACACCACGTCGCAGCGACAAAATGCGGTCAAGCTGTGGTTACGTGTGAATTGTGTGACAGCGGCTTTTTGCAGTTGCGTTGTGGCAGCGACAAAATGCCGATGTGGTTGCGTTGTCGCTGTCATTGCGATGTGGTAACCACGTCGTCGTGTGCAGTTAATACGGAAAACAGGTTGCCGCGGTGCCGCCACCGCGTGGCGGCGTTGCCGTTGCAATGTGGTTGCGGTGTGGTTGCGATGTGGTCGTATTACACAAATACACAGGTGGTCGATAACAACGACAAAATGTGGCACGTGTGAATTGGATTTTTCATTGTCAATACAAAATATACGCCCGACCACACCGCGTGGTTGTGGTGTGGTTGTGGTACGTCTGAATTGACCCTTAAGGTGTCAACTGAAGAATTTTGGGTCAAACATGTCCCAGAAAAATATCAAAATTGCAGAAAAACTTGTTATCAATTTTGCGACTATGTTTGGTTCAACATACATACATATACAAAAACATCTTTTTTAAACGAATTTTTTTTAAAACAAATATCGTTTGAGATTAACAGACGCTCACTTAGAAGACACTCTTCGAATTTGCTGTTCTTCACGAGAACCAAACTATAAAAACCTGGCTAGGCCGCCAATGCAATTTTTGTCACTAATTTTAGTAAGTTATAAATAGCTGTAAGTACTTAGTAATTATCAGTAATTTTTTTTGGACCTTTTAAAATTTTTCGACCAATATCCGGACTCTACCTAAAACTACTTGCCGACCCCTGATCTATATGTTTGTAAATAGTACTAATTATTTTATTTTTTTTGTTTTGTTTAATGTAGTCCTAAAATTGTCTTTTTTATTACACTAACATAGGTTAAGTTTAATTGTTACTAACAAAATATGGCTTTTGCTGAAATATACGTTTATTATTATTATTATTATATCTCGAACACACACACTCACACGCGTTGAATCTCTTGCCCACACACACACTCACACTCCTCGTATCCCTTGCCCACACTCACATGCGTCGTATCTCGGGAACGGGATCGGCCAGCATGTTGAGCAGCGGGTCGAGCAGCTCGGGCAGCAGCGGCGCCAGCGCGGCGCCGGGCTGCGCGTCCAGCACCGCCACCCACGACACCGCGAACTGACGCCCGAACGCGCTGCGCGTGTACATGCGCTCCCGGAGTAGGCCCACGATGGAGGAGACCTCGAAGTTGGGGCTCTCTGTTACTATGTCCTGTGGGGTGGAGAATAGGGGTGGTTATGACTTGTAGAAGACACTATAGAACTGACGGCAGAACGCGCTGCGCGTGTACATGCGCTCCCGGAGTAGGCCCACGATGGAGGAGACCTCGAAGTTGGGGCTCTCGGTTACTATGTCCTGTGGGGAATAGGTGTGGTTATGGCTTGTTGAAGAAACTATAGAACTGCCGCCCGAACGCGCTGCGAGTGTAGGTACATGTGCGAGTAAGGACACGATGGAGAGACCTCGAAGTTGGGGCTCTCGGTTACTATGTCCTGTGGAGTAGGGATTAGGGGTGATTGAAATCAGTACAGATGCAAAGAAATGGCGTCGAAAAGCGTTGCAAGTGTACATGCGCTCCCGGAGTAAGCCCACGATTGAGGAGACCTCGAAGTTGGGGCTCTCGGTTACTATGTCCTGTGGGGTAGAGAATAGATCACTTATAGCTTGTGTAAGAGACTACAGAGGCAAGGAATTGGCGTCAAAAAGCGTTGCAAGTGTACATGCGCTGACGGAGGAGAGACACGATCGAGGAGACCTCGAAGTTGGGGCTCTCGGTCACTATGTCCTGTGGAGTAGGGATTAGGGGTGATTGAAATTAGTACAGATGCAAAGAAATGGCGTCGAAAAGCTTTGTAAGTGTACATGTCGCGCAGGAAAGAGATGATGGAGGAGACCTCGAAGTTGGGGCTCTCGGTTACTATGTCCTGTGGGGTGGAGAATAGGGGTGGTTATAGCTCGCCTTCTGTAACTAAGACACTATAGGTATCAAGGCAAGAATAGGCAAAAACTGCGAGTGTACATGCACTCTTGTAGGAGAGACACGATCGAGGATACCCCGAAGTTGGGGCTTGGGTTGGTTATGCCTTGTAGAAGACACTATAGAACTGACGCCCGAACGCGCTGCGCGTGTACAGGCGCTCTCGTAGTAGGCCCACGATCGAGGAGACCTCGAAGTTGGGGCTCTCTGTTACTATGTCCTGTGGGGTAGAAAAAAGGGGGTTATGGCTTGTGGAAGGGAGTAGTCTCTTCCACAAGCCATAACCCCCTTTTCTGGAGGCAAGGAATTGGCGTCGAAAAGCGTTGCAAGTGTACATGCGCTCGCGGAGTAGGCCCACGATCGAGGAGACCTCGAAGTTGGGGCTCTCGGTTACTATGTCCCGTGGAGGATGCGGATGATTATGGCTAGGGTAAAACACTATACAGGTCACACTATCCTCAAATTCTTCTCTGTCAGATAGTGACAAAACAGTTCATTAGCTAAAGCGTCCAGTAACTTTTTTTATGAATAAGGGGTTTGAAGGCTCTCTGTAACTGTCCTGTGCGATGGGGAATAGAAGTAGTTATGCTTGCTTATGAAGAACAAAGTTCAAGCAAGACACCACGGAAACACCTCTCAGTTACGGTCTCTATACAATAAATATACTTACTTAAATATTATTGGAGGATATAATACTCATTGTTTACTATGTCCTGCATAATTTTATTATGTAACATTTTCTTACATTTTAAGTAGAGGTAATTAAGTAGGTATGATTGAACCCAGGAAGACTCGAAAATAGACGTAATCGAAAATAATCTACTAATTTATATTCAGTGGGCCCGAACTTTACCTATTGTTTCAATTATGTAACAATTCATTTGTTCAGTTAACCGACACTGACCTTAAATGCTTTACAAGGATTAAACCTACTCGAAATTAAAGGAAAATAATACACAGGTACCTATATGTGAATACTGTATCAGCGTCATCGCTGCGGTTACTAATTAAAAATATCAACAAATGATGACGAAGTACATTAATTGGTTATTTATGCAATTACTATAAATTCATAATAACTTGCCTTTCTCAAAAACCGCAGCATTTAAACCACCACAACCGACGCACTACCTCCGACAATTATGAGGGAAATGGACATTAAATTGTGATAACTGATATCTTTGACGTAGCCTAATGGCTGCAGCCAGTTTGTGTTTACACAAAACAAATTACTATTTTTAGCACAAAATGATTGTTTAATTGCTATTCTTTTGTTAATGAGTAAGATCACACACTAAATTATATTATAGCAAGTTACTACAGTTCATTTATTGAAATTAGGCACTACTTAGAATTAGGAACTGAGTACCTACCGATGGTTATTTTACCAATAAATCTGCCTTATAGATGAGCAATGACCCTTAAATGTAATACATGCAGTTATGAATTTACAAAATACCTTATTTATTTAAATTACCGTCAAGCTCGACGCCTCGACTCTCGTGCAGGGAGCGCCTTATGTATTAACGCTGCACTAATTATTAGTGGATCAGAGCGGCACAGTACCGAAATAATTGGCGTACAAATAAGTAGGCCTATACCCAACAGTGAGCGTTCGAAGGCTCATGATGATGAATTGTTATTCTACCATAGCTGACCTTGAGCATGCGGTCGAGCAGCTCCGCGCCCTGCTTGACCTGCGGCTCGGGGTCGGCGGCGAGGCGCGCCAACGCGTCGAACAGCGGCGCGAACTGCGCCAGCGCCGCGCCCCGTGCTATCTTCAGCACGTTGTACAGCGCCTCCGCCGCCTGGTAGCGCACGCGCGACTCCGCTTCGCTGCAGCACGCGATGATGGGTTGGAGCAGCTCTGGCAGGTACAATGTGCTGTCCTGGGGGGCAAGGGTAATATGTGGGGTGCACAAAAGGAGCCTCTCAAGTGGTGTACCTTATAGACATTCAGTGCAACTCTGGGCAGTCATCAACTGATGCTTTGATGCTCAATCCTTTGACCACAATAACAAACTCTACCTGTATTTGTCACCAACTCAATTTGAAGAAGGTGCGAAAATGGCAAAGCCTTACTAGAGTAAAGTAGAGCCCTAGAGGGCTAACTAACAGAATTGACTAAGCCTGTGCTGTAAGGTAATTAGGTAGTTGTATTTTTGTACATAAGCCTCCTACACACCTATGGCTCTTTGTGTGGTCGGGTAATTTCATGATGTACAATTATTCAAACAAAAAGCAAAAATAAACATGCAACATTATGATAAAAATACATAAGTGTTGCAGTGTCTTTTTGTGGAAGTGTCTCAGATTTTACAGGTATGAATATATCCATGTAATAAACATTCTGACAACTTCTTCTTATCATGTTGTTGACAAAGAAGACCTACACAAGAGTAATCAGTAATTACACAACTTTACTCCTCAATTATTATTTTTGTTATTTCCCACTGAACTAGCAAAATTTGCCATAGAATGTAACAAGCAAGTATACCTTCCCGAGCCCGACGGCCACGGAGGAGAGCCCCATGAGCGCCCCGTTCTTGACGTTGGGGTTGGTGGAGGCCATCAGGTCCTGCCCGAGCACGCGCAGCAGCCGCCGCAGCTGGCTGCTGTTGCCCGCGTCGTTGAAGTCCTTCACCATCCTACACATTGTAAATGTTTATTTATTGTGTGATAGTAATTATTGGTATTTTGCTAAGAGCTCCCTTGTGCATGTTTTTCTTAGTAAGTACATACTATGTATTCATAATCAAGTAATTTAAGGGTGAATGATGCCATGATGAAAGTTTCGTGATGACTGTAGACAAATACTTTTCTTTAAGTTCAGAGAATGAACACTGGTTAGGTTATGGGCGTAAATAACCTAAGTTATTAAAATTATGTTGGAATTTATGTAATGAGAATAGTAACCATTATAAGCATATAGTGTTGATTAAAGTACAGTGAATTTGATAAGAACATGATTTTATAACAAATCTTACTTTTCTATTTCAGCACCAGAAAATTTTCTTTTCTCATAAATCTTATCACATAAGCCCCGGACGCAGGCTATGCTTAGGGGGGCGTAGTCCCTATCCGACATTTTCGTATCGCAATGCTCATCAACTTCAAATAAATGTAAATATAAGAAATTTAACAAGTTGTTTCGATTTACAATAAACACACAACAACCGAGCCGACGAACGAAACGTCATTCAGAACTAAACGTCACTTTGACATTTTACGTAGCTCTGACGTCTGACTTATTAGTGACAGATCATAGTGCCTACCCATGTTATGATTAATCACTTAAAATCATTCGATTACCTACTTGAATCCTAAGATTGTAGCGCTAAATTTTATTTCCCAGGTTTAGCTTGACACAATTTACTATAGAGACGTGAATGTAGAAACAAGCCCTGCACAAACTAGATAGAAAAATAATGGACACAAATGGACAGTCCATTTGCCCTCATCTACATATATTATAATGGCTCGGAAATATTCTACCTTTAGTATTCAGAGGTCAGGCAGAGGTTTATTAAAGCCAGAATATTTCTTTTGCCCTTGCATTTGCATTATGAAAAGTGAGTATAATTTAAAATTCATAAACTAATTGATTAGTTAAGTAAGTATACTCCGTGGCTCAAAATTAAACTACAATACGTAGTAGGTCCCGCTTTTACCGTAACGTTTCATTGGTGCCTTTTTTAAATCCAATGAATGTCAAAGATATTGCCGATCAAATTGCACCATTTACACTCGATTAAGAAACTTATTTTGTAACCGACTCATCACTAGACAACGTTATTTTTTTTTTGCTCTACTTAATCAAATCTAGCTAGTCTATGGTTTATTCTGTTTGTGTGCGTATGTGTGGTGTGACGACTTTTCCATATTTTCTCTCAACTCGATTCCAAAGAATGTTATTATGTCGATATAAAAACATTATCTAAATCGCGTCCGATCGTGGAAGCTATCCAATGTCATTAAGTCCGAAACTGTGGTGTTTAAGTAGTGATTATTCAGCGCGTTCGTATATAATATAGAACGTTCAAGATGCCCGGGACACTCGTGGACCGTCTGCCCTTGCCGAACCTCAAGGCGTACACGGCGGGCAGTGCGGCGCTGCTGTCCATGGCGGTGTACTACGCGCTGACGGCGACGAGCCAGGCGGGCTGGCGGGCGGGCGGCGGCGGGGCGGGCGCGGAGACGGCAGCGGCTGCGGGCGGCGCGCCGGAGGCCGCCCCCGCCCCCGCCCTCGCGCCGCCCGGGGACAGGAACCTCACGGAGCAGGTGCTGGACGTCGCCACCTACATGATGCAGGAGCCGCTCTGTATGTGGGTCAGTACCTTCATATTGTTATTATGCCATTTATCATTCTAGATGACCCACCAACACTGAAAACTTTTGTAGTGTTCCCATGTCCAAGAGTAAACAGCTCAAAAGTATATTTTTCTTTAGTTTGCATATTCTTTGACTTGACTACATTGTGTGCCTATCAACTGTATCAGTCTAGCACAGGTTATCTGGTGTTGTTAACACAAAGAATAACAGTTTTGGTTTACAAAATATGATAAGCAGAGGAACCTTTATGTTCTGTTGAATATTTAAAACTCATATTGTTAGTAAGTTAACTAGGTATTGTATCTTCAACAAAGTAAGACAAGATAAGATATTCATACTTTAGTAAATGTATTCAGATGATTCTCCAGATAGTCTATTTTTGAAAAAGCAAAACAAGATGATCAAATTTAAGTCACACACAATATGTATGATGCCTAATGGAATAAAATGATGTAAAGTATATGCAATGATATTTTCTTACCTGGTATGAGCATAAATCTTTAAACTGTTCTATATTTAGTGCTTAAGCTTGAAGGACAAGAAATTTAAGCATTAAGCTTACATCTCACTGATCTTATTGCACAACAACACATTCCTAACAATTACTATCTGGGTATTTCTTAAAAAAAACAAAAAAAAAATATTTTTTTAAAACTTTTTTTTTATATTTTTTTATTAATGTTATTGGAAAGTGTATTGAAAATAATGAATTTTAATATCTTCAATCAAGCTTAACAGGCTTTGCAAGGGGTAGAAAATGAGGTGTGAAAGTATGGTTGTGACAAATTAAATTCCTTGTTTAAAATTCGACTTTATGACTGAATGGCGTAAATCTCATTTTCAATATTCCAAATCAAAGTTTTCACAGAAATAAAATTGAAGTTTGTGCCTTCAGAATAACTATATATTTTTTTATAAGGTAGTTACGTCACATCCATGTTCGACATGGATGTGACATGTTAAAACATGTCACGACCATGGCCTCAAAAAGCTATGGCTGTGACTGCCATGGTTGTGACATTTTCGCACCGTGCCTGACATTATTTTAAAATTCGTCATTATTTTTGCAATTTGTTACTTTTATCTGTAAGTACATTGTTTAAGTTATAAATTACGAAAAACAAACTGACAATACAGTTGAGCTTACCTTATATAACTTGAACACGGTCTGGACAGGTTCAGATCAGAGTGTTAATTTATAAAATAAAACATAAAAAATATTATTAATTTACACTCCACCATTCATGCCGGCCAAGAAAGGGTAGGTCATACAGTGTTGATATAGCAGAAAAATATATAGTTATAGCAGATACATGTCGCAAACTTCTACCCTTTTTTCAAGTGTAAATATTTCGAGCCACGGCTGTGACAAAAAAACATCAGACAAACTTTACGAAAGGTTTTGGTTTAAACTAACTTAGCTAAACAACATGAAATATATGTATTGTGATAAGTTAATTGCATATAAAATGATTATATAATGTTTTTTTGTCTGAAAAAGCACCAATTAATTCCAGAAAAATATTTTGTTGAGTAATTCGGTGAGCGGACATCGCACGGCTGTGACATTTTGGGGGGATATTGAAATCTATAAATACAAGGCTTATGTATTTTAATGCATAATTAACTTGCCTGCATGATAAAAAATATGATTTACTGTTTTAATTCATACCTAACAACTATGAGTGCTTCCAGCTAGCCGATTCTTACGTAAGACAGTATTTTTTATAAGAATAAGAAATACCCATCTGACTATTTTGTAAACTAAAAAAGGATTGTAAAATGTTTATTCTTCTGTTGCTTGGTAGTTGTGTCTCTATCCATACAGTAATTCATGTAATTTATTCTCTACATTAAGTTGTTTACATATTACTTACTTATTCTAACTGATTTGTTATTCAATTCTGTGATTGTTTAATCACACATCCGGCTTCAACCAATACATACATTTACTGTTTCTAAGTGAATCTAACATACAATGCTGCACCTACATGCAGCCGACATGTGTACATAGTGTTTCTACACTATGTACAATAAGTTCTGAACAGTTCTCTGTTCAGTACATGAGCACATATTGAACATTGCACCACATCTCTGTGTCATTAAGTCATTAGAGTAAAACAAGTTCATTTATCAGTTTTATAGAAATTCCTATAAAATTATTAGCACCTACAACAACTCATGTACGTAATAAAAAATATGTGTTAAAATGAGTTATTTTAAAGCATTTATTTCCAAAGCACAATAAAATAAAGACAGTAACATTAATTGGCCAAACTGTGAGGTATGTTACCAGAAATTGTCTTGTTTTCCTTGTTTAAAAACTTAAGGCATTGTGTTTTTGCACTCACAGTCTTCTCACAATGTATAGCTTTATAACAGCATTATTGTATTTAATGACGAATATTCCCCATATATTTTTACTTGCAGGCATTGTCTATTGTTGTGCTATTGATTTACAGAGGTGTTGGGAGAGTGCATGCCCATTCTTTAATGTACAATAGATATATTTATAAATCCAAAATTTTCTTTATCATGTTTGACACTTGTGTATTTTATTAATGTTGATGATTTTTAATGCTAATAATATTTAATGTGTTTTATAATTATTTTATATTTATATATTATTATGTATGAGTGATACTAGGAAAGATCTAATAAATTTGAAAACACAAACAAACCAATAGCAGCAAGCCACATCATTCAGTCTTGTTGCCAATGTTTACTGTTGCAGTAGATTTTGCTGCCAAAAAACTGCACAGAAGATAATGCTATTCTTGTCTCTTTTACTAAGGAAACTGAATTTTAAATGCAGAGGCAGCCACAACACTGTAATTAGTCCTGAACTTGAGAAAATATTGCTCAACAAATGACTTTGATTCAATAATTTAAACATGAATGATTTTATATTTAGAAGTTTAGATTGCCTGATTCTAGTAATTTACTGTAATGTAAACTATTGAAATGCGTATTGTGATCACTCATTTCTCAAGATAAAAGTCAACTTCCTTTGTCAGTAATGTTTTTTCCTCAGCATAAAGGTTATAAAAGCATTAAAAGCTATTGTATGTCTCGAATTATAGGTAAATTATATATTTTTACCAATAATTTAGGTATGCAACTCTACCAACAAAGATTGACCACAGCAGATAAGATTTTATAAGGTATACCTTATAAATCTTATAACCGATAGATTAGGCTTACTTGTCAGCTTGGACAATATAGGTAGATTATATTATTTTATTTTGAACAATTTCAAGTAAATGTGCTTTGGTTTCTGACTTCTACAGTAGCAATATCACATTCATCATCATCAGGCCCACAGCCAGAGTTACCTAATCAGAGACAGGGCTCCAACAGCAGACCTCGTCCTATACCGCACCACACCTTTGTCTTCGCGCCAGCTCATAAATGCTTTCTGCACGACAGTGCGGCGCCAGTGGTTCTTATCCGCCCTTTCTTTCCCATATCATGTTCAGCTTAATTTTATTCGGAGACTTTCTCTTCAATATTTGTACCACTCAGTGATAATGATAACCCTTGGTAATGTGAAGGACAATGTGTGAAACTTGTAGTCAAATTTAACTTTTACGTCGTAAGAATTCAGAAGTGATTCGAAGTTCAAACGTTAAATATATGTTAGGTGCACATAGATATCGAATAACAAAGCGGAGCGCAGCGAAGCGGAGCGGAGCGTTTCACATAATATAGCTTAAAAAATATTGTTAAATTGTATACGGATTATGCTGTTAATAAACACACTATTCTTAATAACTATTTCTTGTTAACTAAGATACATTCGGGAATTTGTATTTTCGGAATATTAAAACTTCGGGATTCGTAATTTTAACAATTCGTTATAATAAAAGGTCGTACTTTTAAAACATCGAAATAATAATATTCGAAAAATTGACTTTCGTCATTTTAATAAATATGTTGTTTGAAATTTCGTTTATTAACTATTCGTGATTTTCGTTGTTCGGAAACTTGAAATTCGGGATTGTGAATTATTCGGAACTATGAAATTCGTAATTTTAAAAATCGTTATTTTCATATTCGTAAAAAAGTAATTCGGATTTATGTAGTGTACCCGTAAGATTGATATAATATTTATGTTAAATGCAACCAACAAACAGAGTGCCTCGAAGTTCCTAAATAAGAGGTTATTTTCGTCGCGTCGCTGCGATGATAACGCGCAAGGGACTGGTTCTCATTGACCTAATTGGAGATATACAGCACCTCCTCCGTATATGGCAGCTGGTATTTTAGCGACACCTTACAGGGCGTTCTCTCGTTAGGATACCCACAGACTAGTCTCACATACCTACCTACACTTGACTAAACATCAGCTCCATCAAATATCAATAACAAAACAAACCTCTCGCACGCTGGACCAACGAGCTTGGACAGGTGTCCGGCTGCGGCTGGATGAGGAAAGTGGAGGACAGAGATTATGACGCTAGAGGAACAACAGACTAATAACTATTATTATGATTGACAGAGCCCTTTCCATGCCATTGCATCCTCCTGTCCTGACGATTGCTATCTTAAATTTGGAAAATAACTGCGTCTAGTAATCAAATCACACAAAAACTTGATTTTAACTTTGTAAGCGATTCATATAAGGATAAATTATAATTAAGTAACTTGCGATAGAAAACAAGTTCTTTTAAAAATGTTTTTGACGTAAAATGATTAGATACAGTAAGCTTGCTGTATGGGTCGGTTAAACAACTCGTTTGCCTTCACTTCACATCCATCTCACTTCGGATACGATGATTGAACAGGCTTGACTACTGCCTGTGTTGTATGTTATCTTTACCCTCTGTTAGTACAATGCTGACTCAAACTCATGAAAACTCAATGTATGATTGAACTATTTATCAGTCTACCCGTGATTGTCATATTTCTGAGTTTCCTGACCATGTCATGTGAAGTGTCTGTTGCTCGTTATCGTTTTATTTACAGAATCCGTCCCATTCTAATCAGTGACAGCAGCCTGCAGTATTTATCTCTACACTGACTACTTTGAGGACTCTGTCCCTCTGTGTTCCACCTCCAGCACCTCCAGCAGCATCTGTCATCGTGCAAAGTGCGAGTTTTTTTTACATCGGCCACAAATAAGCGCAATACATTTCCACCACGTTATGCTCCGTGGTCTCTCAAGTAACAACTTTAGCATTGTTATAAAAATTATAATCTCAGATATTAGGGACAATAGCTTCCAATATTTAAATTTGATGTGAACCTGCATTGTATTACTGGTTCTTATCAACGTATTTTTTTTATTAAGATCCTTTAAATATTTCGTAATGTGTGAAAAGCTCGATTAGCTTAAAATAGGCCGATAGGCCACGTAGAAAGGGTCCACTTCTTGTTCATTGACTTATCCACTGAGGCTATGTGCGGACATCGACATACATGGAACACAATCAAGAGTAGATATATCTATCTACTAATCGCAAACATGATCCTTATAGAATAGAGTAATTCATGTCAGTGATATACCTAATCACGTTATCGCAATGCTTGTTACCTGATACATTACCTTATGGTACGCTACGGTACAAATGTATTATTAGGCGTAGAAAAAAACTATCTATCTCAATGTACAACTCAACAGAGGACTTATCAACTTGTCAATGTATAAAAATGCGCAATAATAAAATACCGCGAGTATGTATAACTATAAATAAATACACGGCGCTGCCAACTTTCTATCTGCGCGGTACAGTCGCCGTGTGTGCGCCGGGTAAACACAACATCATCCGACAAACTTACTGTATTAATCAGCTGTTTACAATCCCTGTATTTGTTCAGAATCGAAACTGATTGTGGGAAATATTAGACATAGACCAAAATTTCTCATTCGACATATCGGTTGTTCTAAAAACTCCTGCATGGCATCAGCGATACTACACTATTATACATCTGTATCTAAGGCTGAGAATACTCGAATAACCTTCCCGAAGGCGTTGTAATCGCCTGTGTGACATAGGTCAGGAATGTCAGGAAGTTTTAGAATAAAACCGTATCTTTTACGTAACATGTTTAGTTGATCGACGAAGCTTGTGAGTCTTGTGACACACAACATGTTATGATTCTCCTCTTATCGTACGCTCGATGTTTACAATCGTGTTTGTCTATTGCTCTTATCTCAAATCATTATTATCTTCAAGTATCATGCTTTATGCGGCTTAAACCGATTCATGCTCAAGGCAAACAACCAGAAAATTATAATTCCAAATGTATAAATTAGCTTTAGTTATAAAAGTATTTTCAGTCAGCCCTTCAGAGAAAGGAATCTTGCACCGTTTTCCTCGATAGGTGTACCGGTTCAGGTAAATACAGCGAGGAAACCACAGTCAGTGTGACTCTGGCGACCTTCCGATACATGAGCGGCCTTGGCCTTGCCACTGCCACAATTCTCCTATTCCTCGCGGCTGTAGACGAACGATTAACTTCTGTATAAGACCTAGGTATCTTTACCCTACGTTAGTTTAGTCACGTTTGCTGCGATGAATCTTTGATTACGTCGTCGTCTCACAACTCTCACAAACAAACACAGCGTCGATTATTCCCACGCAATAATTTCCTTCAATGAGCCAAAGGTTTGTTGACGTGTTACTATTATCTTCAATAACAAACTGCCGTTTATTCTGATCGCATAAGGGTTACTATCGCTTGTGTATACCCCCAAAGCTTCCCTGACGGGCCACGTGGCTGCTCTCAATACGGCCTCCGGGTGTGACGTCACTGTTATTAATAGCGAGCGGTAACTCTTGTTGGTAAATGTTAAATGGACCTGTTTGTGCACACGTGCCGATAGAAACGTGCCTGCGGAGGTTCTCACACTGGAGGTACCTACTAGTGCTGCCCCGTGCTACATAGACCGACCAATGAGCCACAGAGCTGTGGACACGTCAGCCCTTGTTGTTTTAAATATACACAACTTTTCTCGGACTTTATTTACTCAAAGTGTTTACTGAAAAGATTTCTCCCCTCATTGACACCGCTTCGCATGTAAAACAGCGCATAAATATGTTTATTAAATGAATTTACATTTGTGCGTAAATCACATTTGTATGTAAAAGTGGTTCAGGCCTTGGGACGAACTTGCAGATTGGTTTGCCCTCACATTCACGGCGCAAGTACTCACGCTCTAGGTCGTTGACGCTCTAGGCTCCACATCACACGGCCTCATCTTGGCTTCTAGGTTATCTGCAAGTCTGTCTATGTATGTTGCAGCCATTATTGGAGTTATCGGTTGTCATCCCGGATATTGATAAGTTGACCCTAATTGGTTTTCTGTCTCTTTTTTGTCTTTCTTTAGAAAGATTAACGATTAATGATTCATGCTGCTGATGTATGTCAGCTGATGATGATTAAAGTATGAATACGATACATAGTGTCCCGCCAACCACCACATTATTTGCGACTCAATGTTAGCGCAATCCGCAATCCTTCCTGCAATAGCCCAATAGGTCAAGCGGCATGGCTCACACTAATGGCGTCGCGTCGCATCGTTTTGACCCGTTTTGACACATTCCACCCTCCCCTTCTGTCACTAACATGTAGTAACCGCCCTCCATCTCCAGACGCTGATCAACGCGTCGTGCTGCGCGCTGGCGCTGGCGGGCGCGGGGCTGCAGCGGCTGGTGTTCGGCCGCCTGCGGGTCGCGGAGGCGCAGCGGCTCAAGGACAAGTTCTGGAACTACGTCTTCTACAAGTTCATCTTCGTGTTCGGCGTGCTCAACGTGCAGTACATGGATGAGGTATGAAAATTATTATATGCTGGCTTAGTTGAAAACTGTTAAGTGTATTATGTATCGAGTGATGCATTACCTGTTCCTTATATACTTCCGCCGAACCCAGGGCAGTCAGCGCTAAATGCGAATGTTTGAAGGGACGGATTTCCTGCGTTTACGTTCGGAGCACCCTAGGCAGTTAGCGCTAGATGCGAATGAGACTGGCTAATCCTTTAACCACGGCGACAGACCCTAGTCTAGGTCTTGCTTGTGTTATCATTACCGACAAGATAAGTAGTTGAATAAATTCACAACAAAAACAAATGTAGACATTTTAAAAAATGGCGCTGGTTTTTTGGTAAATTGTTGTACCTCCTCTGGATTAACTGATCCACCCCCCGATACACTGATACTCCCACACAATGTGCAATAAACCACCGTACACTCCAGGTGGTGCTGTGGTGCTCGTGGTTCACGGCGCTGGGCTTCCTCGGCATCATGGCGCAGCTCTGCAAGGACCGCTTCGAATACGTGAGTGCAATGTGTACCTTGTATTTACTTATTCATTACTTCATTCAGAAAGGTGACAGACTTGTGGGTATGAATTTGACCCAGAGATTGCGAATTGAAGTTCAACAGTAGAAACTAATCCCCTTTATTCATAGAAAAGTTATAGGACGTTTTAGCTATTGAACTGTTTTGTCCCTGTCGGTCAAAGATCAAATTGATCAAGAACTTTAAAGGCAAACATAACGCTCACTACAAATGGGGTGCTATACTTACTTACTTTGGATGCATAAAGTTCTGTCCCAAAATTAAGCTTGCTTATATTCTTCACATTTTCGTGTGTAGCCAAGGTGTAGAGTGCCAAACGACCGTTGTCTTACAGAATAACATCGAAGCATTTCCATTTCTTGACCTTCGGCGTCTGCTGCAAACTTCGGTGTAGGTCACGAAAAGGCAAAAATTAATTTTTAATATTACCTAAATCGAGGCTGTTTTTTGTGAGTCTAGTAACTCGAAAATTGAAAGTGAAAGCTTATGAATATTTACGTAACTTATTCATTATGTGAAAGATCCAGAAAAGCCTATATAAATAGAATCATCTAGAAATGACCCGAATGAGTCACTAGTAGTAAACGTAAGTATTTATGTAAATGACCCTTTCCCTGGATGTGAAGTTACATAAAACTATTAATCAATAAATCGCAAACTTTGCTAAACTTCGCTGTTCGCTCGATCAAGGTCACATTCGAAGGAGGTTTAGTGACCACGAAGAAATCCGTTAAATAAATAACTGCCTTCAATATTTGCCGAATATTCTCGCACTTGAAAGTACAACAACACCCAAAACCCAAATTTGCAAAATGAAATGAGACATTTACCCATATAGCGTTTTTACAAGGAGCTAAGCATTATAACATTATTGTTATAATGGGATTAGTTACTTAGTTGTCGAGGAGTATGTTTGTTTGCGGAGGCGGAAGGCGAGTGTGTAGACTAGTAGAGGTTCTGTTGTGTGTAGGTAATCAGTGGACGCTACTGTGACGTCAGCTAATGTCTACATCACTTGCATCTACCGTACTATTAGCGAGTAGGTAATGGACAGATGTACCGTAAAACATTGCGGTGACTACTATTGGAAACGTTAAAAACTGTTGCTTTCGTTAAAACGATTATTTACTAGCTATCTTTATAAAAGAAAGCACAAATAAATTTTGTCACTTGCAATTTGGCTAAAGCAACTTAATTTTATTTTTAATATTTCGATTTATTGTGAAGGTTGATAAGACCTTTCGTAATTACAAGTTGCACATGTACTTACAATAACTACACATAAATTCGATAACGTAAAATCAATTCAATAATGGTCATGTAAGTTTACATTTGCTTATGCAACCTTGATCACACGATCACGCCATCCCGCGGGCCACTCTGGCTTACGAAAAACTAATAAAAAACCTCTTGTATTAAACCATAGAAGTACCAATTAAACGTACCAATTGTATGAGCATCGTTGTATCGTTATTTTCAATCTGGAGTGACCCTCCCGATGCGTTTCCAACAACGCGCTGACTTCTGCGATCTGCTAATAGATTGTCGGAAACAAGAAACTACTGCTTAGCTGGTATTAACGGATACTGGCGGATATAGGTGATCTGATGTTCAGTTATGTTAAATACATAAAATTACACGCAAAGCAGAGATAAGTTCTGGAAGGTTTTATCATAATACAACTGAAACGAACGTGAAGCCTATATCATTTTACCCTTCAGAAAAAGTGGTAATAGGTTTCGTTTTGGCACCTACCTACTAGTCTTCAAGACAGTTCTTTTAATAGCTTTATGTATTAAACATTTCATCTATTACCACAAAAAGTTGATTAATACGGTAATTGATAGGTGCATAGGTATAGCAGTCTAGAGCGTCTAGTTTTGTGATAAGACCGTATGTTTTTAATTTTTATTACGAATGTATAAATTGTACGTGATATGGTGATTGAGTTTCAGCATATTATGTAAACAGCTGTCTACTTTGGTATTTAAATGTTTGTCAAGGTTGTGCCTATATGAATGATTCACTTATTAACCTGCCGGTGATTTAATTAAATGCCTCAAAGTAATATATTATTAGGTATTATGGAATAAATATAAATAAATAAATAGTCGTATAATTAAGGCGGTAAACGGTCGCCTTCGTCGAAAAGCATACAGGTGAAGTGGCGCCTAGAAAATAGTGAACACAGCATGCTGCTCAACACCACTGTCCCACACATCACAACTCACAACAAATCTATTGTAGTTCCGTAACTGTATTTACTTATGTTGTATTAGGAAAACTTACAGCACAATTTTATAACATACCAATAGAATGAGCTGTAAAAGGCCTCGATGTAGTGATGTGTGTTACAGCCCGTTCACACTAGTCGTAAGTCGCATAAGACTAAAAGTCTAGTGCTCTGGTCACCATACACTTTCGCAAAAATCGCGTCTCAACTGTCATCCAATGTGAACAGCTCCATATAAAGTATATGGTGACCTGAGCATTCGACTAGTCTTATGCGACATACGAAAAGTGTGAACGGGGTGTTACTGTTTGCACTTCACCAGTCCCTACTACAGCTAACCTCTCCTCCCTCCCCAGTTGTCCCTATCGCCGGCGGCGGGCGGCTGGGCGCGCGCGCGGCTGCTGGCGCTGCTGCTTCTGCTGGCGTGCGCTGCCGCCGCGCTGCTGGCCGTCGCCGCGGTGTACGGGCTGCCCGCCGGCTGGCACACCTTCGCCTTCATGGCTGCTGAGGTAACTACAGCATACACACATCAATAGCTCTCCCAAAGCTACAACACTCTACCCTTTTCTTCATTACCTCATGATTGTTCTTTTGATGATGACCTATAATATGCTATTGAATGGGTAAGTAAAGCAGTCGATTGTGTGCTTAGTCATCTCCAGTCGTGTCGCTCATTCGTCCCCTTCAGTTATGATAGCTATGGAATAGAAAGGACTTCTGTGTAGGTACTTTCTACAAGGTCCATAATTTACTACCGTTCAGACGGGTCTCCATGAGTCCAGATCAACTGTAATTTGTTTTGATGTCTGTATACACACAATATACTCTCTATTCTATTCTGGAGCTCCTGACGTCTATCTATCTCACTATACCTTGCCTCGGTTGTGTTCCAGTGCGTGCTAGTGCTGGTGTCGTGCCTGCACTCGCTGGCGCGGCTGGCGCTGCAGGCGGCCGACGCGGACGCCGCCGCCGCGCCCGTCTACTACACGCATCTCGTGTTCGACGTGAGTACTACCCGCATACTGCAGCTAATTAATAGTTAGCTTATAGAAGATGAGTATATTATTGACAATGACAATTACATTAATTACCTTTTTAGCGTATTGATGACGACTAGTGTTGGTCACCGAAAGTAAAATATAGTCAGCGTGGGAAAAATCATCTCCATCAACACTCTGTTCTCGGCTTTCCTCATTCAGTCGCTACTGCATATTTCTAGGGTCGTTAGTGAGTCGTAAGTCATCATTGATTTGACAACCTATGGCTCGAATCTTCCTGTATTCAGGCAGTTATAAGTGTGATATGATTCATCCAATAACGTGGCCCGCTATCGTCCGTCAGATGATTGCGCTGTTGGTGGAGCTGGTGGACGCGCTGCACATGGTGCTGGCACACAACATGGCGCTGTCGGCGGGCGCGCTGGTGCTGCTGCTGCAGCTGCGCTCGCTGCTGGCGCGCCTCGCCGCCCGCGCCGCCCGCCACGCGCGCTACGCCGCCCTGCGCGCGCTCACCATGCACCAGTGAGTATCTACACACAACATGGCGCTGTCGGCGGGCGCGCTGGTGCTGCTGCGACATAGGCCACCCCCATGGAGCACCACAACACCACAACACTCGGTCTTGAGCCTTCCTCATCCAACCACTACCAGCTAACCGCCTAAGGTCGTCAGTCCAGCGGGCAGGAGGGCATCCCACGCTACGTTTGCCTGTTCGTGGTCTCCACTTGAGAACACCTCTACCCCAACGGTTATCGGTTCTTCGGCAGATATGACCAGCCCACTGCCACTTTAGCTGGTTTGCCAGTAACTATATTTAAATAAAAATAATATGTGGTCATCTGACAAACAACCATGCGATTCTAAGCTAGGCAGAGCCTGTCTCCTATGACACCGATAAAATCCATACATTTTATTTGTCATTTCATTTTGTTCGTATTCTATGGAAAACCAACTTTGTTTACCAGACATAAGGATATTTGTCAATCAAACGTCATAGGAATGATGCAGCTCATGCTATATTTTACAAAGTATAGTTTAGTAATTAAGTATTTATTTCACCATCTTCACGTTTTCTCATTTATTATTGGTAATTGTTTAAAACATTGCGTTACATTGATATTTCTTGTGTTATATTCATATGCGGTTTAGTGCGTAACACGTTATGTGTGTTACGCACTAACAAATAATTATTATCAAATTTAATATAATTTGAACTTGTTTATATGACCATTTCAAACGTTTTCTAGAACTAGTTATGGTTATGTAGTTTAATTCTGTGGTTTACAATTAAAGCACACAGTTCAATGACTCAAGATACCACCAACTTCAATATCTTGTTGCTTTCCACAGATACTAAAATCTATAATAAATTGCTTAAAACATTACTATAATTGGTAACGATCATTAATTATTTGTTTATAAGAAACCTACGCAACTGTTTGAATACGCAAATATTTACAAAATTAAGTAAATACGTCATTAAATGTCCATTGTGCTATTTTAAATAATTGCAAATTATTGTGACATTAGAGAATCAAGTAAAAAGCTAGATAAGTTAGCGGATCCTCTTTTTGGAAAGTTTATAATGATAAATCGGAACTGAATAAAGATATATTTCTCTTTATCAATATTTATAGGTATTATCTATATTATGATTTGTAATGTTACAGATGATTTAAAGTTATCTCATAGTGCCTAGTATGGAGTAAGCAAATAACTCCCATAGTCTAAACCCAAATCTTAAAATGCTAACATTACATTAGGATTTACGTCTACTACGGGCTCAGCATCCGTATCGCCTATGTTGGTGACCGTATCGCCCATGTTACTGACCGTATCGCCTCCTCCCACAGCTACCCGGTGGTGCCGGGCGAGGGCGACACGTGCGCCATCTGCTGGGACGCCATGAAGGACGCGCGACAACTCCCCTGCAAGCATCTTTTCCACAGGTGAATTCATGGCTGCGCGTTTTACACTCGTGTCTCGTATGATGATGTTGTTCAATTCTTTCCCGACAGGTCTGCATTTACTTTGGGATTAATATAACAGTATGCATGCTGTGTTCCTAGTGAAGAGTACATACTATTAGTAAGCGTTGCAGTTATGTGTGCAAAAAGGAAAGAATCCTACACATCCATCCAGTTTTTTTTTTCTCCCGTGGTATTTTCGTGATAAAAAGTAGCCCATGACAGCTTTCTACATGTCTATTGACTTATTTCATGAAAATAATTCAGTCGTTCACGTATCTAAAAGTAAAAAAACATACACACTTTCGAAAACTTACGCTTTATAATATCAATAAGTAATTACAATGTTGCCGAGGAGTGTAATAAGTGTAACCATAAATTCACGTTCACCTTCAAATGCTTAATGTTTTCCGCAGCTCGTGCCTGACGGTGTGGCTGCAGCAGGACCCGTCGTGCCCGACGTGCCGGCGCGCGCTGCTGCCCCCCGCGCCCCCCGCCGCCCCCGCCGCGCCCCCGCAGGGGCCACGGAATACCACTATACACTTCAACCGTGAGTCTTACCAACTGTTATGAGTTTTTTGTGCTTTGAAGAGGGTAGTCTCGTGACTACCGTCTCTTAATTCTGCAATTTTGACAGTAAAAAATTACACATTGTACGTATACCAAAAGTATACATAGATTAAATCCCGCTTTTGGAAATCATGACTGGATAAGCTTTCGTTTAAAAAATGGTATTATATCCATTTGAGAAAAATATATCCCAGAATAATGTCTTTAAACCAATTTCTCCTCGTCACGCTGACCTCATTGCATCTCATTGACTCATATTCTGAGGCCTGCTGAAGTGCTAAGTTGTCAGGTGGTTTTCAATCACTGTCAGTGACAAAAACACCACGAAACTGCAAAACAAATAAAAATTCCAGATATTTTGTTTTCAATAATTACAATCACACAAACCACTACAACATCAAGATGTAAATGATAGAGAACCTTGTGTTCATCGCTGTAGGCTCCATATTACTCTGTGCGTTGCTGTACATAGTTATCTTCCATCTCGACCGGCGGTGGAATCACAATGGTGAGGTTATCTCTCCAGTCAGATACATACCATGTGCCCACACAAAGCAAGTGGTAGCGGTTTTACAATACGCTAGTTATTGTCATGTAAAGTGCAGTGACAACATCTCATTATCAACGTTGTGTTATTCTGAATTTCATTACGTTTGTCACCCCAATATTTGTGTATAAATATATTTCTGAACCACCGGTTGACTGTTATATGTTAAGTTGACCTGATTGTAGGTTAATTTTTGCAATATAACTACTTATATCCTATTTCGCACTATCCATCAATCTGATCCGCCAATAAATTTGTATTAGGAAACCCTAAAACCAAATTTTGTTACTACCAAGCACCCAATGACCTTCGACGTCTTTCTACCCACACTGTACACTAAGGGCCTGTTTCGCGATATCTGGATAATGGCTACCTGTGGGATAAATGACATGCTGTCGGTCTCTGTAAGGGGAAGGAAACCAAGTGAAACTTAGACAGCACTATCGAGAGGTCCTTTCAGGTTCTGACCAATGACATTATTGGGGAAGAAAAAATGGCGACTGAACCAATCAATTAGAACTGGAGAATCAGGCCTACTCGACAGTGGCGACATCTGGAATGAGATTTGCGTTTTCCTCCCCATCATTGAGAAACAGTTCCTCAGACTGTCAGTATAAATACCTAAAGTCCGCAGCGCTGGTTGCAGGCATGACGTCGTCGCGCTACGTGTCGTGGCTGCCCAGCTTCAGCGTGGAGGTGACGCGCGCGCCGCCGCCGCCGCCGCGCGCGCAGATCGACGCCATGGCTAGACAGGTGAGCGCGAAGTTCCGAGGGATGCCGATAGATGGCGGGCAAAGTTAAATTGGCAGAATCTAATAATGCCTCATTTTCAATGCAATATGCCAACCTTTCCATCTCCATACACCGCAAAAGTAAATATGATAATAAACATAGATCGCTACAAAAAATAAACGAGATTTTCATGCAGACTGTTTAAAGTCATTTTTGTAGGACCCCCAACGCCTATATCCATCGTAGCTTTACATCTTATATTTCTTTTCATTTATGTTGTAAACCTATGGGTGCATTGCGTTGCTGGCATTTTTAGTTGCGACGTTTCACCCTAAAGCTCACACAAATTATACCTATATGTATATTTATTATTGACCGAATGTGGTTGTTATGGTCAGGTGCAGGCGATGTTCCCGGCGCACAGCCTGGCGCAGCTGGCGCGCGACCTGCTCGCCACGCGCTCCGCCGCGCTCACCGCCACCAACATCCTCGAGGGCCGCCTGCCGCCCGGTGAGACAGTCTCTCTACACTACAGGTGCAGCCATGCTGCCGGCGCATAGCCTGGCACCTGGTGACACAGTAACCGGAGGCAGATATTACCGCCTCATTACCACTTCAGCTTTCAGAAATCCGGCTCGAAGGATTATGAAAGGGGGAATTGTGCTGGGTGTTCCTTGACCCTATGCCTATGGCCCCAACCATAGACTTAGTATATACTAGCGTATAGACGAACTGACAGCTCGATAAAACGTGACCAATTTTGATTTTTCAGTGTGTGCATTAGCTAGTGATGTACCTTTCTTTACTTTGGAGGACCATCGATAAGTTATTGAAGTTCGATGTTCGAACTTGGAGAGAGTTGTTCCATAGACTGTTGTTGTCCAGATTATAATTTTGACATAGTGTAAAAAAATGCATAAATAAAAATAAAAACACTTTTTTCATCGCTCCTTATTTTATTGACTTTTAAACAGAAAAATCTTAGATATTATATTATCTGTCTGACCCATATTACTGGCTCTGCCTCGGATGGCCGTGTTTGAGATGTTACCACATATTTATTTATTTAACTGGTTCATTCCAGTTTCGTTTCCTAAATTATTAAGTTCACATTTATTCTTAAGTCGAATTGTTGCAAATGGTAGTGTTCTTCTTTGGATTCCAACCAACGCGTCCAACTAATTTCAACCACTTTCGTCTTATTATAGTATCTATAGAGGGAATCTGTTGGACAAATTATAGAAAATAATTAGTTTATGTATTTGTTAAAAGATGTACCTTGCCCTGACAAAATGGTTCAGATCCGAGACGGTAAACGCAAGCTAGCATTTATTTTCATAGGTAACATTCAAGATAAAATATCGATAATGATATCGATTAATTTGAGTCAATCCCTAGCGTACATGTAAAATAAATTGATGAAAAATATATCCACTAAAATCATGGAAATTATTAACAAATGGACTTCCACATACACAAAATATGAAAGTAAACAACAGCATTGGCATTATTTTATATTTAATACAGGATAAAAGACAATTTTTAATCAAAAATAAACGCGTCGTAGCAGTGATGACTATTTTGGTATTTACCTGTGAAATGTGCAATTTACAGGATTATTTCTATGATTAACGCCACAATTACTCGCAGAAGATGTTACCGTTGTTGAATACATTTAGATTTACTGAAAATAAACCACGATGTACGCAAAAAATCCAAAATACTAAGGGGTTGTTTTTCCGCGTGCTGAATTGTGACGCTCTGTCATTCAAAACCAGTCACAGTTTCATTATATTCGCTATCCTTTTCTATCTTGCCAAATTTCCGTAAGGGATTTTCTTCTCCCTCGCTCGCTTTGTTCGTCTATACGCTAGTATATACTAAGGGTGGGTTGCATCAAAATCCCGGTTACCGTAATAGTTAAGGTTAAACTTAGCAATGACAGAGTCGTTATAGTTAACATTTTACTGCAACGTGTTGCACCATCAAATCGTCGGTCATTGTTAATGTTATTAGGGTTGCTAATCGTTTGAGACATAATTATCCCCAAAGTTATTGTGGGAAACGTTTTTATGTAAGGCAATACCAAAACTAGCTGTCGGACTGCAGCCAATGAGTATATACAATGTGTAGTAAATAGGTCTATGGTATACAACCACTTGACTGCAGCCGTCAGTCTCTGTCAAAGCACTCAAAGTCAACATGTTATTTGGATTGGAGGTTAGAGTTTGAGTCTGAGAAATTTTTGCCTAGTTTTCGACTTGAGATATTTCAATCAAGCACTATCTGCAAATAAAATCGAAGGATCCGCTACCTGCGAACAACCACAAACAATGGAAGACCCAAGTGAGCCGAATTCGAGTTTGTTCAAAAATTCAAAAATTCACACAAAGTATGTCCCTACCATTAAATCATTGGCCCCTACTTAACTGTTTAAACTGCTTTCTTGAACCAATGCTTTAGAATCGTAGTGGGTATCTAAACTTATTCGTGAAGATTACGTTAATATTTTTTACTAGGTCTTAGATCTTACTGCATGTATGTAAGTTATGGTGAAAAGTGCGTAGTAAAAGTAATATTATATTATAATATATATTATATTATAATATTACTTGCTTGCCTCATGCTTGCCTATACAAATTTAGAAATCACACTACTATTTTGCAACTTGTGTATGGTGTATTTAGACTTCGCATTTATTTATAACATAATTTAAACCAGTATTATTTCTTCTTCAGAGAAAGAAGTGTAAACTTCTCTAAAATTGAGATTGACAGGCTCAAAAGGCTTGTGGGTAAATATAAAAATGTTTTGCTCTGCAAAAAGACAGACGCCTCCAGTACTAAACAAAAAGAAAATGCCTGGGGCTCATTACAAAAAGATTTCAATGCTGTCGGTGATACAGCCCGTACAGTTAAACAATTAAAGTATAAGTTCGAAAACATGAAGAGGAGTGCAAAAAAGGATGCTAGCAGAGAGCGCCAGGAAATGCGCCGTACCGGAGGAGGTCCACCGCCTGCGCCACCTGCATTGGATGACACAACAGACTGGCTGCGGTCAATAATGTCAACGACACTTGATGGGAATGAGGCAATCTATGATGACGATGTCATAGCTCCTAAGTTCGTTGCTCCTCCAAATATTGACAAAGTTGACAAAGTTGAGCCAGCAATATCTGAAGGTGCAATAGAGATAGAGGAGGGTACACAGGATACAGATGAAAATATACCGTCTACAGGCGAAAAATGGGCATTGGACACCAGCACACCTTATTCCTTTTTGAAAAGACCTGCATCTTCTTCTCTAAAAAGACTTGCCAAGAAAAAAATTCAAAAAAATTACGATGCTATAATGAACACTCGGCAGAACCTGCGAGAAAAAAAGATAGCAGTATTGGAGGGGACACTGGATCTCGAATTGAGAAAGCTTCAGGAAACCATTGATCAACAAAAAGAACGACACGAGCAAACGCTGAGATTCAATGAGGAGCGCCATGAATTGGAAATGGAGAAATTGCGCCTGGAAATACTGATTTTAAAAGAAAAGAGGGACAAAAATAATAAATAATTGTTTTTAAATATTTTTATTATTATTATTGAATAAAATTTATTGAGTATTATTATTAATTATCTCATTAATTAATTCTTAACAAGTTGAAATAATTAAACTAACTAACGATGTAATCTATTAAAGTAATTATTTATTAACATTCTCCGATTATTCTCATCATTCCTGTTAACTTCATAGGCAGGATCCTCTTCATCAGATGAATCATCATCAACAATCCGAGCTGGTGGCACAGGGTCTCTCATTTTTTTACATATATTATGGAGCACTGCCGTAGCCACTATGATGGGCTGCACTCTTCTTAAATCTGTCCTTATTTTCATTGATAAAGCTGGAAATCTTTTTTTCCAACACCCAAACATTCTTTCCACAACATTCCTAGTGCGAATTTGGCTCTCATTGTAGAGCTTTTCTCCATCTGTTACTGGGTCTCGTAGAGGTGTAAGCAAATAAGGTTTTATGGCATAACCCTTGTCACCCAGCAACCAGTACCCTGCAAACTCACCATCTTCTAGCCTGCCCTTAATAACACTGCTGTTGAAAATGTGACTATCATGACTGCTGCCAGGCCAACGTGCTACTATGTTTGTTATGTACATGTCCGCATCACAGATAGCTTGTACATTCATCGAAAAAAATAATTTCCGATTTCTGTAGTTTTCTGCATGTTCGCCACCTGTAAAACAGTTTTAAGGGTTACATTCCACTTAATAGCGAGATTTACTTATAAATGGTTCAGAGTTTTTGAGTTTAGTTCACTAAATTACCTACTCACTGTATTTTTTTATGTATGGGTATTTATACAGAGATTCCAACTCACACAATTAATATCTATCTAGGTAGTTGAAGATATATTTATTGAGTGATTTTAATAGGCTTAAATTCAATACATACCTGGAGACTTAATTGGTATGTGGGTGCAATCGATAGCTCCAACTACTTTTGGGAATGCACTTATTTCGTAGAATCGTGTAGCCGTTTTCTCCATTTCCTGTACGTTCTGTGGCATCGAAACCCATTCCTGCCGCATGTTGGCAATAGCTCTGCTCACTCTATAAATTATACGTGACACACTTGACTTATGCACACCGGCTGTATCGCCAATACATCTTTGGAAAGATCCACATGCGTAGTACTCCAATGCAATCAGTACTTGTTGTATTGGTGTGATTGCAAAATTTCTGAAAACAAGGTTAGGTATTCAATTAAAGAGTTACATAGGTACCTATGTTTGATTTTACATTACTGCGCTGTACCGGCAACAAGCAGGTAGCCGGTAGTGGCTGGTGAAAGGAAGGCCGAGGGCATAGTGTTGTTTCGCTCCTTGGGAGAGCCCTATGTCTAGAAGTGAACGCTTATTGGGTGGTGCAGATGATCATTATACAACATAATATGTGGTGCATTGGTACTTACTTCGTCGTTGGAGGCAGTAAAAAAGGTTCTAGTTTTAGAGCCAACACACGAGCCACAGTTTTAGAGACCCGGAACCTATCCAAGAACGAGTTCTCATCCCAAGTTAGAAATCTATTGGTTCTCTGAAAGTACACCTTTTTCTTCCTATTTTGTAAGTTCCGTACATACTCCACCTCAATTTCATCTTCGGAGGAACTTGTTTCAAGCGCTATTTCACGCAGAAGCGACATGATGAGAGTTATTTAATATGAATATTTGTACGTAATACTGTTACTTTGAGGCCTTTGAGGTTATACAACGCGTTTGACGGCTACCTGACTTTAACAAAAGCAGTAACCGGCCAACATTGGGTGGTTATGGTTATCGTTAAAGTTATGACGTCATTTTAACCATAGTTGAATGGTGCAACCAATTTTTCGCTTAACCGATACTTTGACAGACGATGTGACGTTTGTAATGGTTAAAGTTAAATGGTGCAACGCACTCTAAGTCTATGGCCCCAACAGTCGTTAAAATATAAAAAAAAAAACATTTTGACTACAGCTAATAATATCATAGAATCTATGATAGATTGAAATCAAACAATTAGCCCCTGAATTTGTAGCTGAAAGTTTACAAGAGGCTAACAGGTGTCTGATACTCGAAATTCGACTCTATGGTAGATCTGGATTATAGACAGAAAGTCATAATTTTAATATCACAATGATGCTCGCAAGCTACTTGTAAACGATCAGGGCCCTATGTGGAGTAGATGTAATACTGAAACAAAATGAAGAATTGGTGTTTGTTCCTACAGAGGAAGAGCCATCATTCCCCGACCCGCCCCCAGAGAGCGCGCCCCCCGCCCCCGCGACAGTTGCCGCCCCCGTGGTGGAACCCGAGCCAGAAATAGACGAGGAGGATGATAAACCGTACGTGTGCTCACTATGTTATTGATGGCAACTATTTCATTTTAAAAAAATGCAATTGCTAAATACAAAATGTTTTTATACCTACATGTAAATTGCGTTGCCACTTACAAGTCACTACTCCTAATACTAATTAGAGTATACTGATACATAGAGTGTAACAATAACAGTGAACTAACTTTCAATCCCTCCAGGGTGGAAGTGCAGTTCTCGTCGAGCTCGCACGAGCGGGAGAGCCTCCTGCAGCGCCGCAAGCGCCAGCTGGTGGCGGAGGCGCGGCGCCGCTACCTCGCCCGCCGCCCCCCGGCCCCCGCCCCCGCGACCCCCGCTGCCCCCGCCCCCGGGCCCGCCAGCTGAGCCCGGCTGCGGGCGCGCGCCAACCACCGACTGCTCATATGGGTCTACACGAGGAGGCACCACTGAACACTGACGGACTCAGAGTGCCAAAGTTGTTACGAATTTCACGGACATTCATCGAATTGTTAAGTTGACGGCGCAGAGGTTGAGTGGAGATTGTGTTGTAAATTCCTAATGTTTACTTCCAAGTTCATTGTAGGTTTTTGGTATAAAATACAAGTAATGATCAGTTATCAGATCTGATTCTTGAGGTGGTGCACAGCGAGCCCCGGGAGGGTCAAAATTGTAAATGAAGTCTCAGCTGAAAGCTGTCGCATTGTAATTTTTTCAAACTCTATTTAAATTTGGGACTTTATATACATATTTTATAGAGTTTGAAGATCTAAATTGAATTGATCATTCATTGTGATTTCCTATAGTGTATGATTAAAAGATCTTAGTGCAAATAAAAACTTTTGACCATACATGTGATATCATAAAAAATATATGAATTATAGTTTTAAAGACATTAAGTATGGTTAGCTGTAGATTTTGTATTTGATGTTAAAATAGGGATGCCTTTTCCTTCATGCAAAAAAGTATAACCAGTGAATGGTCTCAATGAAAAAAAGGAGTTGCGTAAACAATATCTTTCATTTATCCTTTAATGTTATTTCTCCTGTAAATAATAGTTTTTCTGTAAATTCAAAAATGTGTATATGTATTGCTTAATTTTAGGTGTTTTACTATATTTTCCTATAACATAACATTAAGAAAGAAGGTGTAAAACCATTATGGATAGTTAACTTTTTTGCTTTTTCATACTTCTATTTTTATAGATTTGAGAGTATTTTTGTAAAAACAACTATGTAGGGCAAAACACCCAGTAACTGACCATGTGCCAGTAACTGACCACCTTCCTCTTCAACTCCAATAAATAAGAAAAATAGCCAAGCAGGGCCATCTAGTGAACATCCAGTCTATTTTGTGGTTCATTGAGAGCATTACTGATACAAAAGATTTTGCCAGCCGCCAACAGATGGATAGTGAGCGATCGAAAAAGTTCAGTTGGCGCGCGGACCGAGTAAATTGCAGTTGTGACTAACGTATTTGTTAAGGTAAGTGAATGTTTTGATCGTAAAATTTACCATGAAAAAAATTGAAATCATTGAAAGAAAAAAATATACCATATAGATTGAATTATAAAGATTACGTTTTTGATAAGATTCAGCTTGTTATTTCCCGTTTGATTGTTTTTAATGGGGTGGACAGTTACTGGACGACGAAACGGCGATTTTCCAATAACTGACCACCTATGTCGGTTATTAGGATTTTTGGTTGAAGCTGAATTTAGGCAAAATAAGAACGTAATATTAAAGCTCATATGTGCCATTTTCTTGTGTCAAAATATGAGCATTCTATCTTCACTCCTTCCATTTACTGACATAGGTGGTCAGTTATTGGGTAAATTGGTGGTCAGTTACTGGTATTATTATATGTGATATATTTTTACAGCTTTCAGCGAGATGAAGAAACGCCAAAATAGCAAAAAAAGTATAGAAAAGGCAATTCCACTTGTCTGAGACAAACTAGGATCAACAAGACATTCCAAAATAATTCAGGGTGACATGCAAGCACCTTTTAAAATAAAGAGAATTCAAACACAAAGTTCAAGTTTGTTCCAGATTCGGTATTAGCTGATGTGGAAGATAAAAACGCTAGTGGAGCATACTATCAGCCTAGGATAATGTGGATTCTCCAGGATAAAGACAAATGTCACAATTTTTCCTTAAAGATAATCCTTAGAGCATTCCCTTCAAGAATGCAAGACCAGGAGACAAATGGCTTTCACCATCTCACTCTATGAAAAGATACTCAAATGCTATCTTCAGAACAGCTGAAGGCGTACCTAACAAATGCCAGCGCTTGTGAACCAGATGAAATTGGTTCCCCGAGCACAAAAGCACTTGGCGAACAAGACCTCAATGACGCTATTAATGACCCAACCCGAATATACGTTACCGAAGAAACGCGCCTCCACATTTTTCCAAAGACAGGCAAAGCCACTTCAGCAAAATAGGAAAAAGAAAGCATCACTACAATGCTAGCACCCTCAGCCGGTGCACCAACACGCCCTTCAATGGCATTATGAACGACCAGAGGATTTCAAACAGAACGGTAAAATTGGCACACAAGAAATGGGGCATTCTTCTATAAGTTGTTACCACGACCAACACCCCAGCCATTTGGAACCGATACCACAACAATCCGGAATCCACTGGCAACGCTATACTATCATTGGCAGACACATTAGTCCAGCAGCGGAAAATGAAGAAAGTACAGCGATGTTCTGCTTCAGTGACGCCTCTTCAACGAGGCAAAGATTCCCTGTCCCCCTTGCAGAAATGACTAATCCTGTCTTTGGCCAAATACTTACCTACGAAAGCACGTTTCAACAGCATCCTAAATATTCCAGTTGAATCCTCAACAAAGTCATTGAAATCCCGTCCGTCAAGGCATCCATCTTTGTATCCTGAAAAACTAACCCCCAATATCTGATTCGGTCATAATTACAATGGCTAGCCTCAATGACTCTTTTAGCCGCACTGAAAGTCTCTGGGTGGGGTTTCAGCAATAATGAAAACCATCTGTCTCTGGTCCTACATCCTTGAAAGGACCGGCGGGGAAAGGGCCTACTTTTCCGGCGGGGAATATATGTTTTCCCAGGCCGACAATACAATCCGCCACGATTCCTCCTCCTCATCAGTTGATACCGAATATGGAAAAGACCGGCTTTAGCGCTTGGATTCGCTACTTTATATTTAAGAAAATGCTCGTTTCTGGCACCATGAATGCTTCATGGGCCTGTCCTACTGATCCTGGCTTGTTCCGGACAAACAAAATCGCCCTTTCTGTGACTTATCTGAAGGTACTACCGGTATCTGAAGGTATTGGGGCCAATTAATCTCCCTGAAAGCTGTAAATTTAAAATGCGTGTACACTATGTGCATGTGTGTTTATTCCTTTGTTTTTAGTATTTAACAAAAATGCATAAACTTGTGTTTTTAATAAATAAATGGTTGATTATTAGGATAAGATATTATTTAAATTATGCATTAATCTGATTTATTAATTAAATGCACTTTTCAGTTAAGAAACCTTGAGCAAAAGTGATGTGTCACACATTAAAAGAGAGCAGAGGATCGGTACTATTACATGAAGTAATCAAATAAATAAACAATAATAAGATTTAATCATAATTCCATTTTTAAACCATTTTAAATTGGTGGTCAGTTACTGGCATCGAGTGTGGTCAGTTACTAGATTTTAGTGGTCAGTTACTGGGAAAATCACTACTTTTTGTTTGCAAAAATATATAAAAAAATGAGTTACTTCTACATGTTTGCTATTTACTCAGGAATTTAGCTCTGTTATTCTAGTTTCTAAAACAAAAATCGGATTTAATAAGCGATAAGAATTGAGCCCGCTACAGATAAATTACTGGAACAACTCCCTTAAGGTGGTCAGTTACTGGGTGTTTTGCCCTACACTGTGTCTATTGATAGTTAACTACCACATTGTATAATTAATAGCTCATTTTAATATTCATTTCACTTCATTGTTTATGTAGTGTAGCTTGTACTTATCCAATAAAAAAATTGGAATACTGATTAATTATTTGGGTATCTTACCTGAAAAAGTTAGGATATTTTTGTAAAATGTAAACTTTTAATTATTCTGGACTAGTCAAAATAAATTATTTCACTAATAACTCTTGACTTTTTGTTTCTCAACCACATCCTCTACAAATACATACTATAATAATAATTATAACTTATACATGGTTAATAGTAGAAGACAAAAATAGCAGAATGCATGTAAATAAATAAATAAATGAACATGAATTCAGCATAGAACATGTATAACAGATGAAAAGATACCAGTAGTTGTAAGGTGTTTAATCAGACTGAAAGTGTTATTACAAATACATATTAAAATTTAATCCTACAAGTAGACTATCCTATGAAGTTGACAACAACAATGTGCAGCACGAGGTGAGCAAAGATGAAGTCCGCGAAGCCGCGCTCCGCCGAGATGCCGCTGAACTCGCTCTTGTTCTCCGGGTTCACCTGCAGGCGCAGGCACACTGGAAACCACCACAAATTGCATGTTATACTTTAGTGTTGATAACTGAGTTAGGTTATGTTATTTATTATTATATTTTGTTGTCTTACCGGCTAGGACGAAGCTACTGACGGTGGAGATAAAGCCACTGAGGAAGGAGTTGAAGGGGAAGGTGCCGACCAGGCAGCAGTACACGAACTGAATCACAGCGGTCAGAAAGATGTACAGCAAGTACGCATCTATGATTTTCAGCTTTTTAGATGTCTTTGTAGTGTATTCTTGGTACAACTTAGGTATCACAGATGCAATGGAAGTCATTTTTGAGAGATTTATCAACGTTTACAAGCTTAAATTGAGTTTGATTTCGGCTTTTACAATTTTTCAACAAACGAGCTACACGTCAGCGCAAGCAAATTTGACAGTTTTTTTAAGACATTTGAACTGTCAAGATAAAATGATACTCTGTGTTACAACAAGATCTCAAAATAATGGCCACCTATCTGTGCCGTTTGCCCGTCAAATATGGTTAACCTGTCCTTTCTGTCAAATTCTAACTTGTAATCTGTCAATGTCAAACGGATTCAAAATTGTGCATGTCACTCGCGAATCGCTGCATTTATTGTTTTGCTGTTTCATTATCGTTAAAACTCCACTTTCTTTCGTACAAATAAGATGTTGAACGTCGAAGGAAACTTCCCCGAGTATGCTGTGCCCGGCGCCGTGCAGCACCGCTTCGAGCCGTACGCGGACAACGGCGGCAGTGTGGTGGCCATCGCCGGCGACGACTACGCGGTCATCGGCGCCGACACGCGGCTCAGCACCGGCTACTCCATCTACACGCGCGAGCAGAAGAAGCTGTTCCAGCTGGGCGCGCGCACCGTGCTGGGCGCCACGGGCTGCTGGTGCGACACGCTGACGCTCACGCGCCTGCTGACGGCGCGCCTGCAGATGTACCAGCACGAGCACAACAAGCCCATGTCCACGCCCGCCGTGGCGCAGATGCTGTCCACCATGATGTACTACAAGCGCTTCTTCCCGTACTACGTGTCCAACGTGCTGGCGGGGCTGGACGCGGAGGGCAAGGGCTGCGTGTACAGCTACGACCCCATCGGCCACTGCGAGCGGTCCAACTACCGCGCGGGCGGCTCGGCCGGCGCGCAGCTGCAGCCGCTGCTCGACAACCAGATTGGCCTCAAGAACATGCAGAATGTGGAGAAAGTCCCCTTCCCCAAGGAGAAGGCCCTAGCTCTCATCAAGGATGTTTTCATCAGTGCAGCCGAGAGAGACATCTACACTGGAGACAGTATTTACATGCTCATCATCACAGCTGATGGTATACAGGAGGAGAAGTTCGAATTGCGTAAAGATTAGTTTTGTAAAGTTATATGAATAAAGAATTTTAATACTACATTTTGGTTTACTTAAGAATAATACACATGTCAACAATTATAACTGAATTTATTATTGCTAAAATCATAGTAATTACAAGATATTCATTTAGGTACTTTGTTCATATTTACAATATATTCAAGAGAAACTAATACTAACAATAAATTTTATTTATATCAATTTATTTATTGTACTTAGGCATAACAAATATATTCTGAGGGAAATTCTTTTCAAACATTTCTCTCACTGGGTCTTGGTTTACATTTTCTCCAAGTAAAGTGGCTTTTAACCTGGGCGGGGTGGTGTTGCCCGCGGTGAGGGGGTGGATGTTATAGACCAGCTCCACCGCATCGTCCGGGGGGACCGTCACAGACAGCTTCTTGTAGCCAGCAAACATGTAGGCGTCATTGCCTTCAACAGTCAGGCTCAGTCGCACTGGCGCGTCAGACTTGCCCCTCAGAGTGCACTTCAGTGACACCGTGGTCTGCAGCTCCACCACCTCGGGGCAGCTCACGTGCACAGCCACCGGACACTCATCTATGGGCAGACCAGGCAGGGTTGTGCTGCTCATCACAGCTGTGTCTGATCCAGACTTCCTCCTCCATTTTATATTATACAGCCCCATTCGCATTGGAACATCTTTTGGTTTGCATTTAGCTTGCACACAAATGGCATCAGATGCAATGTTCTGTTCAGCAACCACCAGATTGCTGATGCAGCTGGCTGGCTTGTCCTCATCAGCGTATCTGTAGCAATCTGTAATGTCTAGTTCTGTGTCTAATATCAACAGGTCCCATGGACTTAGTATCTTTATTTGAGGCATAACTATAAAAGGGTCATCTACAAAGCACTTTGTAATTGGCTTAAAATTCATAGCAACAAAGTTTGCTGACACCTCAAATGGTTTCACTACTGTTATTTTAACTGTAAAGTCTTTAGAGCACTCTAGTTTCTTAACATCAGGTAGATTGATGTGGTATGACACTTTTGCTTGGATTGTGATAGTAGCTGTTCTATTTGACTTCAAGTAGAATTTGTTGGAGATGCTAGACAATTGGTCTAAGGAAGTACTTTGAAGGGGTATCTGCAAAGGCTGTGATAGTGGTTTTCTTTCTTCTACTGCTAGTTCAGTGACAGTTTCTGGGTTGGGATTGTCAGGTGAACTCAGCAGGGAAAGGGACATTTTCATATCATAAATAGAGCTATTTTCATTGTTAGTAATAGTGAGTGTGGTGGGGAACCACTCCCCCTGAAGAGCTGGACTTGCATTCTCCACCTCCATGGTCATTTTGCAATCTCGTGCCGTGATCTGAGCAGTGGTTGATGGCACAATGCAGTCAAACTCATGGTCTGCTTTGGGACTGAGAATGAAGTGCAGCAGTTCTGGATGAACAGCTGTGTTCACTGTGTTGTTGTCTTCCATTTTGAAATTTAGAGAAACTTTCCTTTTCCTTCCAGAGTCCAACACAAATGTGACATTCTTGATATGTAAATCGGTTCCACTATCCTGAGGTGCTGACTTAAAATTACTCACGAATTTTCTGACTTTTCCTCCTTCCAGTTTGATGGTAGAGTTTTCATTATCTGTGACTGGTATTTCAATGGTTTCTGTTTGACTAGATACTGTGATAAATGCTGTTTTCACTTCAAGAACTTTTGCAAAACTTAATCTCACATACAATTCAATTTCAATGGTCTCATCCATTCTGAATTTGGGTTGTTTGAATTTGGTTTTGACTTCTAGGAAGCTTGAAATATTGGTCATGTCCACAGCCACAGCATGGGGCTCCTTCTCCACGGCAAGCTGCCACAGCTCCAGGGCCTTGGCTTGTGAGGAAGCTGGCAGGTCTGGCTCTGGACCGGGAATGTTCATGTTCAGGACATTCATGATGTTTCTGAAAATCCTGTCCTTATCATTGTTGGGAACTTGAATATGTTTAGAAAGCGCCTCTATTGAAAGTTGCAAGTAGTCTTGTATCTTTGCTGAGAGGTAGGCACACTGCAGGGCACGGTTCAGCACATGGGAGGCCAGGAACCACCACTTCTCTCTCCTGTAGTCCCACAGCATGTGGCTCAGCAGGGTCAGAGCCTTGCCGTAGTCAGCACAGAAGTAATACTCATTGGCCATCTCCACAACTAGCTGCTTCCTCATCCGTGGTGAATGGAATGTTTTAAACTGAGTTATAGCACTGCCAAGGAAACTGATGATCAAAGTGGAATGATTGAAATTCCTCTCATTGAACTGTAGAGCCATTACAGCTGCCTGCTCCTTCTGTGGATCATGAGGGTCTGCACTGAGTCTGCCTGGACGCCATGGCCGCTGCCCATAGTACTCTATGATGCCCTCTAAGGGGTCAGGAGCAGGAGGGTACTGTGTCACATCACTGCACACAGACCTCATGGCCTGTCTCCTCTTCACAGTGAACTGTGCTGCATGCTGGTAGTAGAAGCCCGGGTGCTGGGACTGGATGGCAGGCAGGCCAGCTCGGATTGCCTCATCAAACAACTCTCCAAAGGCACTGTACTGTCTTGCAATCCATGCATAATGCTCAAACAAGAGCTCAGTAGCACCAACTCTGCTCTTGTATCTATCAATGTGGGACTTCAGCTGTGCTATAGCATCTCTTGGCAAGTTCAAGGCAAACAGTAACTTGCACAGCTTGTAGTTGATGTATCCGGCCACGGTCCTGACCTCATTGACATTAGTGTCCACAGTACGGGTCTCCAGCAGGTTGTTGTACGCATGCAGGTAGTGCTTGTGTGCCGTGCTGAAGTCCTGCTTCAGCTCATTCAGGTAACCCAGCTTGAACTGGTGTCTGACAAACAAATACTGATGTGTGGTTTTATTGAGATGGTCTCTGTGCTGCTTGATGTTCTTTGTCTCATGATGGTAGTAGTTCTGGGCTATATCATAGAATGCATTCTCTAGCCTTATGATGTACCCCATGAGATGGTCACTGTGGGGGAGTACGAAGAGGGCCTTGGACTGTATCTCGCAGGCGGCGCAGAGGGCCTGCGCGCGCTCGGCGCCCAGCATGTACTCGGAGGGCGGCGGGGCGAGGCCGCTCTGCACCACCACCACGGCCACGCGCGTGGCGTGCCCCTCCACGGCCGCGCGGATGGACTGCACGCGCGACGCGCACTCGATGATCTTCTCGCTCCACTGCGGGTCGCTCCACTCCATGTCGTAGAAGATCACCACCACGGCGGGGATCAGCGCCACGCGCTTGTTGATCCAGTTCTTCTTGAGGATGCCCTTGGGGATGTACCACTCGTACGAGTTCCGCTTGGGCTTGACGACGGGGAACTCGAGCGTGTTGTGCAGCAGCTTGAAGCGCACGGGCGAGCGGTCGGCGCGCCGCTGGTTGGAGAAGGCATCCCACACGGCCTTGTGCACGGCGTTGTTCACCGTGTCCAGCCCCGCCAGCCCCACCAGCGCCAGCGGCTTCACTATTATCTCGGCAGGAAACTCCGTATAATCGCTCGGCTGCGTGGCCATTTTTGCAACGTCACAAAAACTGCACTTATTTACGAAACAGAACCACTGAGCAGTTATGAACTGAATGCCAATGCATGTCACAGCCTCACAGCACAATAGATAGTTTTAAAATCATCTCATATGGCAAATTATTCGTTGTTGTAAAATTCAGCTCCCCATCCCCATCTTTTAGTTTTTCGTCTATCAAATTGACGTTTTTCGTTCTCCGTCTCGTATTTCGTAAATTCGTTCCACCGATAGAAAAAAATCTTTTCGAAACCTACCTAAACAACCTACGCATCTTGTTGCATTTTATATTAAAATGTTTTACTTTTGATGAGTAATTTATTATATTATAAATAAATCCATAAGTATAAAAAAACATTCGTTTTTGTAGGGATTTATTTTTTGAAAGAAAAGGAATGTTTTGCAGATATGTATGTAATTCTCAAAACAATAACAACTCCAATTTTACTTTATTATCTGATGATTATCTGTAATGCAATCTGTCAGATAGACCTGTCAAATTGTCAATGTCAATGTCATCTGTCAGTGTGTTGCGTTTGCGTTTGCGTTTGGTTTGCGTGCGTGATCGTATGTTGTTGTTGTATCAAAATCCAATCAAGTTTACAAAAAAATCGAAAATCTTGGTGATAAGTAATTCCAAAACACTTTCATCATGACCTCCCAAGCTTTAGCCTCCCTGACTGCCACCTACACGGATTCCGAAGGCGAAGAGGACATGGAAGACGAGCAGCCGACGCCAGAAAAAAACGATCCACAAGTTACTCATTCCGAGCCAGCTAGTCCGAGAGTTGCAGATGATTCGTCCAAGTCGGCGTCGGCGCCGGTGACGCCGAAGCGGCCGGGCGGGCTCGTGTCGTACGTGGACGACACCGTGGTGTCGGACGACGAGGAGGCGCGCGGCGAGGACCGCGACGACATGCGGCGGCTCTCCATGGAGGTGGACACGGACGAGGCGCCGCCCCCGGAGCCCGCGCCCGACGCCGCCGCGCTGCCGCCCGAGCCGCCCGGCCGCTGCCCCAAGGAGCTGCAGGACAACATCGCCAAGTACTACCAGCGCATGATCAATGAAGGCATCGACATGAACAAGATCATCCAGGACCGCAAGAACTTCCGCAACCCCAGCATTTACGAGAAACTCATACAGTTTTGTGATATTAATGAGCTGGACACAAATTATCCCCCAGAAATTTATGATCCCCTACGATGGGGGAAGGAATCATACTTTGATGAGCTAGCAAAGGCCCAAAAAGCAGAAATGGATAGAAGGGAGAAGGAAAAGAAAGATAAGCTTTCAAAAATTGATTTTATAACTGGATCCACCAAGAAACCTGAAAGTGATGATGAAAAGAAGCGGAAGTCAAAATGGGACCAAGCAGCGCCTAATGTGTCCAACAAGCCCACAATCAAGCAGCCCGGCCTGCTGCCACTCACCTCCAACGTCACAGGCACTAAAGGCACCGTCATTTCAGCTTTTGGCTCATTGCCAAAGAAACCCAAAATCTAACTTTATATTGTATATGTTTGTACTTACCTTAAATGTGAATAAAATTAGGAACTAATAAAATTATTTAAGTTTTTACATGAAGTGCTTTATTATTGATAAGTTGAGTGTATGTCCGATGCATGCTCTATTTTGCTTACCAATGTGGGATAAGAACCTACTAATAAATTAATTGAATTTAATAGTATTCATCATCAACTATTGGATGAGGTTTTTCTGGGTTCTAGGAGATAGCCCTCATAGATCAAGATCCAATAAGCTGATTTTAAATCCATGTCCAATCCAAGGGAGGTCCAAGGATCCTAAAAAATATTCAGAACCCTCTAGCTAGATTAACAACATCAAGAACATGGAAGTAGAAAAATTATCAAGACGTTAAGAACAAGTTTCCATAGCCTTCCAACAAATCACTATTTAAAAAGTAAAAAAAAATCTACTAATGCGTTTCGTTTCACTCCAAAAGATGATAACTATTTTAAACATTGCACCAAAATAAATATCAGTTTTTACGAGACTATTAATAGCGGAATATTGAAAAGAAAACACATATTCTTAAAATATATATTAATATTTACCAAACCAAATGATTTATCCTGCAATCCTATTCCAAGTATCAAATATTTTCTGCAAAACGGAACGTAAATCAGAGTTGCGCAAAACCAAAAAACAAGGCAGGGCCGCTGTACGGGCACGGGCACATAAAAACAAAACACAACAAATCTTTGTTTGCTACCAGCTGCTCGTGTGTACAGTTTATTATTTGAGTGTTTACATTGGTCGGGCCATGGCTGAGGTACCAGAGAGTGAGCCCATCGCGTCGTCCAGCGTGTCGCTCGCGGGCGCGGACGCCGAGATGAAGGAGGAGGAGGGCCCGTCGCCCGAGAAGCGCAGGAAGCTAGACCAGGGCGGGCAGGAGAAGCTGGAGCACCGGCTGGGCGGCATCCTGTGCTGCGCCGTGTGCCTCGACCTGCCGCCGGCCGCCGTCTACCAGGTATGTACACGTAAACAGCTGATTGTCGCGACACCAACCATCAGCTGTTTTTGCCAAACATTATTGTTATTATTACGCCACAACCGCTACCTAATCACTTGAGATGTATAAAGGCTAGTTGTGGCGTCGCCCCTTCTCGTTTCATAATACCATTCTCCATTTTGAGATCTCTTGACCCCTTTAGTTATAAATGGCGTCATAGTTTAGTTTGTGATGCATGATTGATTTTTGATGTTCTTTGTCTAGGAGAGTTGTTGTTTGTAGTCAAGTTTTGTATGATAGAGGGTGGGACATTTTGTCAATTGACCTGAATTATTTGCTCTAGTGCTCTGTATAAATAGTTGTTATTATTTTAGATGATGATGAGACTGTTAAAAATATGTTACTACTGAAATATTGGAAAATATATTTTATGTTATAATGAATTTCTTTGAAAGATTGGTTTAGTTTTATTATGATGTAGAAATTTTCTGTACATTTTAGCTTATAACTACTTAGTTAGGGGTTTCAATACTATAGTTAAGAATTAAAATTTACTGAGAAGCCCTTTGTATCAGTATATTGAGAAAAATAAATGAAAGTATAAATTTATAAATTGTTTGTCTTCATTGAATAAACCCCCCTGTCCTTATCCCTATGAAACAAACTACATTATATACTTGCATGTAAAAATATCATCAATCTACATATTAGGTATTGTATGAACTAATATAAAGACTACCTATATTTAACTATGAATAGGTAAGTACCAAAATCTTTTACTTTTCTTATTTAATTATAACTGAGCAGAAATTTATATGATATGTAATTTTATTTAACATATTTTCACTCTTTGGGTTTTGATATTTTCATCTCATTTGCTAATTAATTAGATTGGTGCAGGTAAGCAAGCAGAAAATCATAACAACATACTGCCACAATAATATAAATAAATATAAATTATTTATTTTCTGATAACAGTTCAGACATATCATTTAACACAGGTTAATGAGCAGACTAAATTGTAAACAACAAAATTGTATACATCTAATCAATACCTACTTCATAGACACTGCTCAACTTTCCACTCCACAACCGATCCTCTAACATCCCTTAAACATTGCAGTGCAGCAACGGGCACCTGATGTGTGCCCCATGCTTCACGCACCTGCTGGCGGATGCACGGCTGCGGGATGAGGCCTCCACGTGCCCCAACTGCCGCGTGGAGATCAGCAAGACCTCCGCCTCCCGGAACCTGGCCGTGGAGAAGACCGTCTCCGAGCTGCCCAGCGAGTGCAAGTACTGCGCCTGTGTGTTCCCACGCCACTCGCTGCAGCACCACGAGGAGAAGAAGTGTGAGGAGAGGTGAGGATTTTGTGTTATTGGGCTCTTTAGTATCTAGGCTGGGTCTTCATATATCCATCCATATCAAATAGGAGATATCAAAAGACCACAACGACTATGGAGACACTCTGGCACCCTAGGTTCATTAGCAAAGACACCGCTGCAGCAGCTTGTAGTACAATGGCGGCACTTTCCCGCAGGCGGTACAAGTTCGGGCAGCTGGTGGTTGGCGGGCGCGGGGGCGGGGGCGGGTGGGCGGCGGGGGCGGCGCGCGTGCTGGCCGCCGTGTACCAGCTGCTACTGGCGGCGCTGGGCGGCTCGGCCGCGCGCGGGGTCAAGCGCCGGCGCCTGCGCAGGTCGGTGCCACCAGCCGCCGGGCCAGCCTCCGCTAAAGCCTTGTATCCACTTGAGAATGCTCAGGCGAATGAGCAGCTCATTTGGTCGAGCCGCTCAAGTAGAGACGCCTGAGCATGCTCAGGCGAATAAGCGGCTCATTTGGACGAGCCGCTCAAGTGGAGACGCCTGAGCATGCTCGGGCCCAGCAAATCCTAGCGTGCTCAGATGAGCCGCTCATTCGCCTGAGCATGCTCAAGAGAATACAAGGCTTAAGGTTTCCTGAGGCCTAGGCTGGCCTAGTAGGGCGGCATAACGCTACCAGTAGCAGCTTGTAACACGGTGTATGCGAATTGCGAAGTCACTCATTCATTGTTGTAACCATTTGTTGGTAGAGGTTCGGCTAGTTGGTCATCGAGCTAGATAGGTATCAATTGGTGTATGATTTACGATTATTTATTGTGTGTAGGTTTAACACTGTAACTGTATAACGCTACTATTTTCTGAGTAATTGTTGGTATTGTGATGTAAATGATGTTGTTATCTCTTTGTGTAAATAGCTTGTGTAGGCACTTAAGTAAATACTAATGTAATCCCATGTCTGACCCTGGGGTTAATTATACGATTAAAGCTCATTTGTGCACTTGTTCTTAACGTGATGAAGTTTCACTTGTTGTGAACATTGTTATCGGTACATAGCTATACATGAGTACCTAACTAATGATTAATAATATGCACAGACTCACACTAAGATATATTAAATTTAATTCATTAAAATATTTTTACATGGTCAGGGCCTGGGGCAAAGAATTGCGACCCCAGAGTGATAATACTACCTGAGAGGGTCGTGTTTCTTTGCCTTTGAATAATATAAATAATATAATGCTTTGTGCTTGGTGCCCGATTTATATCTTCGGACCCATCTAAATTAACATTGAAAACATCTTTTCCCCTATTTTATAGACGCCCCCATCCCCATTTAAATTCAAGAGTGTTGTAGCAAAAAATACAACACAATCTAAAAAATTCTGTCCTAAAAGTTTTAATCCTCGACAAAAAATATAATTTAGCATCTGGATATGGCTAAATGAGGCTGAGGTACCAATGGATTCACTACCAGTCTCAAGACTTTATCGGTTGCTTACGACATCTTGGGCACACCTAACTGTCCTCACCACGTCCCCGCAGGCTGACTGGGTGCCGCTACGCGTGCATCGGCTGCCCGTGGCGCGGGCCGCACCACGAGTGCGCGGCGCACGAGGCGGCCTGCGCCAGCCCCGCCCGCAGCGCCGCCGACGTCATCGACGCGCTCGCCGCTCGCGAGCGACTCTACCAGGAGGAGAATAAGGTCTACAATCAAGTGATAGACCTGCTGTCGTATGAGAAGATCACGTTCAATGGTGAGTCAGCGCTGCGATCGCTTTTTGTTGTGCGAATTTTTAGTTCCCGGTGTACTCACTAGATGTCTCTGGGGAGGCTGTTTCTACATCGCGGTATGGTTTGGTTTACGGTGAATGTTGATATAGTGAGGAAAGCGGTTTGTTAGGTACTCTGGTTTCCCTTCAAAACGTATAAATCTTTCGCCTTTTACTAAAGATTTCCGTGGAGGGGAACACTCAAATGAGTCTATTTCATATTTTTGACAACTCTACATCGGTAGAGTTATAAAATTCTATATTATTACTAGACTATTCCTATTCCATGATCTTATTTAATTGTATTACATAATTATTAATTTATTATACAGTCCGACAAATTTATGTTCGGGTGAGAGTTAACTAAATTGGTCCATATCTCATTATTTACTATTAAATTATATATTGATGTAGATTAATTATTAAAACCGCAAGGGTAAATTACCTTTATGGAAAAACTTGACATCTTAAAGAATGAAGAAATATTAGATACTAGCTGTTCCCGCGCGCTTCGCTTCGCAATAAAAAGTTTTCCCGTGGGAATTCCGGGATAAAAAGTAGCCCATGTTCTAGACCATATTATTATGTAGTTTTGGCGTGAAAGAGTAACAGACAGACAGACAGACACAGTTACTTTCGCATTTATAATATTAGTTAGGATTTACTTGAGCTCTCACTGGACTCACCGGAACAGATAAGTTTGTGGCACTGTACATTATATCTGATCTAAATCTGTATCCCATTCCACGGGGAAAGACATTTCACAGAACCTTATTACATATTTCCCCTTGGAATAAGATATACATAGTGTAAATGTTTAAAAAACAAATGCAATAAAATTAAATAAACATCTCTGATATATATTACGGTGTATTTTATGTATTGTATCCATGACAATGATAATACATCATTAGTTATACATAAAGCCTACTTTACTTACTCTATTTACCCACTAACCCCCTCCCCCCCTACAGACCTGCAGCTGAAGCCGTACCGCACGGAAGAGTTCGTGCACAAGCTGTACTACGAGACCTCCCGCTTCTCCGCGTTCGGCGCGCAGTGGGTGGCCAAGGCCTTCGTCAACAAGAACCAGCGCGACCCCACGCAGAGCTACGAGCGCGAGCTCAGCTACCAGGTACATGAAAATATGTGGGCACGTGACACGGCCATACGACCTCTAAATAGGCAGAGACTGTAATATGGGTATCGGGTAGCTGTATATCTTCACACGAGTTGACTAATATGCAATATACCGTGTGTACAGTACACGTTTTATTTAATAGCGAACGACGTAAAAAACACTGTTAGGTAAATTGTTTATGCATTTAGCACACTTACAATATTTAGTATTATTTAATTTAGCATCTTGACCCGTTTTTTTACCCAAACAATCATTTACCAACTTTCAAAATCCATATCAACACATATCACACTCCACAGGTAATCCTCAAGAGCAAGACCTCCTGTCCCCTACCCCTCCAGTGGCTAGCTCTCCGGGGCCCGTACGGCGAGGCGGGCGTGCGGCCGCTTGTTCTCTAACAACCAATATATCTATAACTACATGTATCTCTCTCCGCAGCTAATCCTCAAAAGCCTCCTGTCCCTTACCACTGCAATGGCTGGCGCTCCGCGGCCCGTACGTTGAGACGGCTTTCTAACCGCTCGATTTACAAAATCCATATATACATGTATCACACTCATCCACAGCTAATCCTCAAGAGCAAGACGTCCTGCCCCCTCCCTCTCCAGTGGCTAGCTCTGCGAGGCCCGTACGGCGAGGCGGCGGTGCGGCCGCGCGTGGCGGAGCACGCCTTCGCGGAGGACGCGCCCGACAGCGCGCCGCAGCCGCTGCCGCTCGCTGACCCCGCTGACACGAATCGGCTGCTGTCTAATAAGGCTATTCACTTCAGGTGTGTACCGAACTGTATTATATCCCATTCCACATTGTACGTTATACATTAGTTCTAGTCTATGAGTATGTTTTTTTGTATGTCTGATTTATGTGGTGTTCAATAAAGCAATATTCTATTCTATTCCACGGGGAAAGACATCTGATAGAACCCTTGTTGCATTCGAATAAGGGTAGTTTTGTTTGTATCATATGTCTTTCCCCGTGGAATGATATATAGGATCTACACGCTGTTAAAGTAAGACGAAACGATCATATCGAATCTTCGACCACTTACAATCCTTCGACCATTTTTTCATGCACGCAATGACATGTCAGGACTCAGGAGTGAATGACACTACAGTCACGTACAAAAATACAAGCATGTTGTCCTGTTTTAATGTAGGGGGTGCATGCGATGAGTCCGTCTAGGGTTGTAAATGGTCGAAGTATCGAATATATGTCATTCTCAATTTCTATCTATACAGGGTGTCCCAAAAGTCAACGTCATCCCTTAAAGGGCTGATAGGTCAGCTCATGAGAGGCCAGAATATCACAATATGACCTTAGTAAAAACTCGATAATTTTCGAGGTATTGACACTTTTATAAATTTGCTGAAAATCGACACCTTGGATCAGTTTTTTGCGTGCCGCCGGTACAAAAATCCATATTGTTAGAATTTGTTTGGTGTTGCATCACCCTGTATAGCCCTGCTATTTATCGCAGTCAAAAAAAATATCGAGTAATGCTGTATGTTAAAAAAAAACACTGTTTTCAAAGTCATAAAAGGTAATCGTATTTTTTTATAAACAACTTTGACTCTACATACTGTAAAAAAAATATACCACGCAAACCTGGCACCTTATTTGAAAAGATTGCTCATTTAATGCAGTTTCCAAAATGGTATAAAACGTTGCTATTGTTTCAATTAAAAAAAAAGTAATTGCTATTTTAGTACAAAACGACCTCGATGTAAAATTGTTTGAAGGAAATTTATCTGACTGAATTTATTATGGGTAAGTCATGTTGGAATGAGTGAAAGTAAAATAGGTGTGGCCGGGAGTGGGAAAAGAGACAACGTTGTCACAGTTAATAAAAAAAACGCATTTTGAGTATCTTTCTCGAAAAAAGTGGACTATAGCAACTCCACATTCCCCATAAATGTAGCGCATGGTAACGTACATTCCTGAGTAGTGCTAATGTGTGAATTGCACAAGTAAAACGCTTACACATGTACATTGTACACCCACAGTATCCAAAAAAGGGACAGATCAGTTTGTCATTAACATTACCTCTAATTACTTGTTATTTATTTTAAAGTTATTGTTAAACAAAACCAAACTCTCAAAATTATGATTATGACCATTAATGAGTATTATTTTTTGCTGATTATGTACTTAATATAATAATGTGGTGTTATAATTTTGAGAAATAAAATAAAAGTCAATAAATGTTTGTTTTTTTTAAATAAGGTGTAAAAAACGCAAAATATGTTTTATAAGAGTTTGGTAAGTTTTTTCTTAGCTATTTTTGCGTCGTCTATGTTGCCACGGCTGACCCCACCACCTATTTTACTTTTACTCATTCCAACATGACTTACCCTTAATAAATTCAGTCAGATAAATTTCCTTTAAACAATTTTACATCGAGGTCGTTTTGTACTAAAATAGCAATAACTTTTTTGTTAATTGAAATAATAGCAACGTTTCATACCATTTTGGAAACTGCATTAAATGATCAATCTTTTCAAATAAGGTGCCAGGTATGCGTGTTATATTTTTTTTACAGTATGTAGAGTCAAAGTTGTTTATAAAAAAATACGATTACCTTTTATGACTTTGAAAATAGTGTTTTTTTTAAACATACAGCATTACTCGATATTTTTTTTGACTGCGATCAATAGCAGGGCTATACAGGGTGATGCAACACCAAACAAATTCTAACAATATGGATTTTTGTACCGGCGGCACGCAAAAAACTGATCCAAGGTGTCGATTTTTAGCAAATTTATAAAAGTGTCAATACCTCGAAAATTATCGAGTTTTTACTAAGGTCATATTGTGATATTCTGGCCTCTCATGAGCAGACCTATCAGCCCTTTAAGGGATGACGTTGACTTTTGGGACACCCTGTATATCAGTGACCATTTTAAATCGTTTATTAATTTTAATTTGGTTTCTAACGTGTTGTATTGTTTGTTGCAGACTCATCATGTTTCTGGCGTCGAAGTGATCGCTGGAGGAACTGCACGACGACTAACGACACCCGAATTTAAACCAATCTTTGCACCCCCTTACATCACCAATAACCAAAGATTTGAATGCTCTCGACATCACTCTTCAACCGTAATTAACTTTATTCAATTTGCAGAATTATCTCTATTGGTCGAAAATTAAACTAGGCCGTGGCTTCAATTCTATTGGCCAATCACATTTCTTGCTACCTACATTCATTTCTTTCTTATTATCTTTAAATCTAGGCATGGTGACTTAGTTTTTCTCGCTTTATACTCAACTTGCCATAAAATTAATAGTGAAATACATGGGTGTGTCTTACCGACTGTTTCAAAATGGCCATAATGTTTTTAGTGTGGTCCTATTGTTCCCTAATGTTAGTAACGATGTCAAGGTGTCCTGAGGATAATAATGAAATGTACATTTTATTGTACATGTAATACTGCTAGCGGCAGTTCGAAACATCATATTTTATATATCAAATAAATGCAATAATTTTAGTGATCTCAAAATATTCTTCGGAACGTGTTGTTGGTACTTCGATTGACTGAAAATTCAGAGATTAGACATATTTTTGAGTACAAAATTTAACTGAATTTAGATGTAAGTGGTATCTCCATTCGTAGGCTAGACTGGTGTTCGCTTCCCGTTCTTTAATATTAGCTTTAATTATATCATTGACGTATATTGTTAGATAATCGGGTCCTTGGTGTTTATATTAAAATTATAATACTTTAATCTATTTGTGTATTCAGCAATAATTATTTCTACTAGCACCAAATTATTCAAAATTGACTGACTGCCTTTTTGTCAAAGATACAAAATTTTATTTCTACATTATTTACACTCGTGTCATATTTTAGATTTAGGTTTATGGTAATATCTTGTGTGAAAATGTCGTGTGCGATTTTAAATTTATTTACAAATAGTTTCTAGTTAATTTTGTGCGTGTGTTTGTAACCTGAATTATTATAATCGTGACTTATTAATGACTTATAATTTTATTACTTTTTGCAACGTGGCGCTACTGAGCTGTGTGAGCGTTGAAGTTGAAAATTAATAGCAATTTATTTTGAAATAAAGTGCTCAGTTTTTGAAAAAAATGTTTTTTTCTTATTTTTTATGTAAGTACGAGGTTAATACCTATTCCAAGCCAAGAGCATTGTAATGTCGTAAATACTGCGCCGTCAAATTTAATGCAAAGGTAACGTATGTCATCTCCACAAGGTACCTCTGAACAGATTTTTTATTAAACTCAAAAAAGTAGGAAACGTTGAGTTTGCATACATTCATCATCACGACCCATTACGTCCCCACTGCTGGGGCACGGGTCTCCTTCCAATGAAGGAAGGGTTTAGGCCTAGTCCACCACGCTGGCCAAGTGCGGGTTGGTGGACCCCAACACAAGCAAGCTTGTGCTGAGAGAGTTGTCGGGTAAGTGGGCAACCCGACTGTCAGATGTTTTCAAGCCGCCCGAAGGCCTCTGACTAGGCTTAACGACTGCTACCGAAGCAGCAACCGGGACCCACGGCTTAACGTGCCGTCCGAAGCACGGAAGCGTCCAGAAAAGCACCACTTGAAATTGGTCACCCATCCAATGGCTGACCGTGTCAGTTGTTGCTTAACCTCAGCGATCAGTTACGATCACTGGGGCCCGCTCGACTACGGACGCTTCATTGCATACATTAGTGGAGTACTATTATTCTTGCCTTATAAGCTAAAGGGAAACTGAACTAAAGCGTCCACCTTCCGGCATCGCACACAACAGGCGCATCGCATTCAGTATTCTTTGTATAGAAATTCACACAAATCCATGTCCACTTCATCGGCATAGCCGACGCCGTTTCCCCATACATTTACCCTAACAACAAATTTAATAAAACCCCGATTCCTTATTCTGCGTATATTGATCAGTATGGCTTATGTCTGTGAGCTCCCTTCTTGCTCTCCCTGATGGTGAGTTTCTCCACGGCGGGGGCTGCGGGGGCGGGCGCGGGGGAGGGGGGGCGCGCCCACACGCTGATGACGCCGCCCTCGCCTGTCGTCACCAGGATGTCTTTCTGTGGGTTTGATAAATGATGATGTAACTGTGAAGCTAAACTGGCTTCAAACTGATTATAGATAATATTGTGTTATGTTATAACCGTTATGGTAGATGAGTCTTTGAGTGGCGACCACGAACAAGCAAATGATGCAGATACTTAGTAGGTATATCCAGGACAGACGACCTTAAACGGGTAAATAGTAAAGTAAGTACCTATTGACTGGAGGAGGACGGTCTTTGTTTTAGGAGAGGCTTTCGAAACAGCTTCAAATGTGACACTATTAATACATACATATTTTCAGCGCCACAGTGTTCTATCAGTAAGGAAATTCTGAAGAGGCACTATTTACCTACCAACTAAATTTATTTCCAGTCTACCCTACAAGAACAAGCTCTAAACTCACATCCTGCTGGTACCAGCTGCAGCTCACAGTCTGCGTGTTCCCGCGCAGCGCGGTGCGCGCGCGCAGCTTCTTGTCGCCCAGCGACACCGAGCGCAAGCACGAGCTGCGGGAGTAGGGAATAAGTGACGTTTAGTTTTTGTATAGAAATATATTACACCACCAAGGAGGAGGTGTAGTAGATCTATGACCAAGGATATTACCACTGGTGATGAGTTGGCGATTTTATTTCCTACCTGACCTCCAGTGCCTAAATAACTTAGTTGTATCCCGGCTCGACTTATGCCCAAACACATTACGCTCGATTTAAAAGGGTCTAGGTTTGAAACACTTTTAAGGTAGACAGGTTACAGTTACAGGTTAGGTAGAAGGTACAAGTGTACTTAACTTAGTGTAATCACGTTATCAGATACAATGGTATACAAGCCTAGGTCTCACATGTGAAGTCACTGGAAGCCTCGCTATTGCCTCTATCATAAATTCGTAAGCTGTAAAACCGGATACAGACTGAATACAATGTTACTCACCCGTCTCCCCCGTACGAGCCGGCGAGCAGCACGTGGGATCCATCTTGTGCTGTGAACGCGTCCACCAGGTAGCAGTCGTCGTGCTTGCTCCTCTGACAACAAACAATAAAACATTTAATTGTACATACATAATATTATGAGCATTATGTCAAGTTGTTGATAGAGGATGCAGGTAAGCACTGGCGCGTTGGTCCGTGCGGCCGACATGGAAATCAACAGTGTTATAGCAGGAAAATGTTAACAGCAGCATAAGGATGGATATTATTCTTATCATGCTTATATTTATTATTAGAACTATTGAGACAGTTATCCTAAGTTTCTTCCACAAACTAGGTACTTGCAGAAGTAAGAGTTGTCATTGAAGTACTAGTTTTATCAGAACTATACATAAGTATACTACTGATTTTCTAAAAACATCAATTAAGTACCTTTATGCTCTTAGCGACTTTATCCCTCGAATAGCTCCTCAGCATATCCCCTGCCTCAGTGTCCCAGGTCTGTAAGCAAGGGCGTACCCAGGATTTCAGTTAGGGGGGGGCAGCTCATACCTGTTTCTAGATTATGGTTGGTCAAATATATATATAAATGTGCATATATGTACTACTAAGCTATGATAAATTTGTTATGTAGTGCGACTCCTTACCCACAGTCAAACCATATTAACATTTGGTTTTGTGGGATGTATGTAATATCATAAGTTGTTTTCTTTGAATAAAGATTAATCTATTCTAAAAAAAAATGTGATAGAGAACAAATAAGAAAAATAATTAATAACATAAACATAACATTACGGTTATAATGCACACTTATGTTTATTGAATTTATGCTTTTGTAAAAAATTTCGGCTGTACCATTTTAAAACATAGTAAGAGTACCTACCATGATACAAAATGTTCAGGAGAGCCAAAAAATGATTTTGTGCCTTCATTTTAATGCCCTGGTAAAACTATGCTACACATCTGAACGAATGTACTTAAGCTTAAAATAAGCGGCAGAAACTTGGCTTGACATACAATATACTATTTCAGTTAAATATGACTAATGATGTTGCTGTAATGCACAGAAGAAAACACAAACTAGGTTTTACATGGTTTTCTGACCCTAAAACCGCCCTGACCGACCATTTCATAACCTAGTAAGGGCCATTATTGTATCATTTAAGACAAGTTAATAAGTATATTGAAATTACAATTATTGCGGTGTCGCAAATTTTTTTATATGTTTGGGATCATTCACATAATATAATACAAATTTTGCAGCACTTTTATACAGGGTGTTGCAAAATTGGTATACTAAGCCGAAACCTGCACATGTACATAGGTTTCGGCTTAGTATACCCTTTTTGCAACACCCTGTATAGGTAATATAACTATACTTTAAGTAATAGCACAAATGACCGCATATTTTTACGTTTTTGTTTTATCTAAATTTAAATAAACTAAATACCTAGCCATAGTAAGAAGGCTTTGGCATGAAAATTATTTATGACCGCCTTAAAGTAAACAATATTTCTTAAATTTTGAGCTAAAAATCTGTTTTCTAAGTTGAGTTTTTTAAAATTGTTTATGCAAAATAGGACCAGTAAAAAGGTTCTGACAAGAAAGGTCTATACAGGGTGATTGGTAAGTCGATGTATTCCTTTAAATGGGTTATAGTCGAAGGCATTTCCAGTCGATTGAACCCCATAATGCATTATCCGAAACTCAACCATTTCTAAGTTATTTAAGTTCTAAGTTTTTTAATAATTTTGCCAAAATTTATGTTTAAAAGCCAAATATTTAAAAAACTAACTATTTTATTAATACTTTTTTGATTGTTTTGCATCAGTGACACCCTAGTTAACTAATTATAACCATTAAATTTGGAATATTCAACTTAATTTAGACACAGTGCTTCAAAATAATTGAAACATTAAGAAAATGTTTCAAAAGGTGAAAACAAAAATGCTTAATTAAAAAATAATTTTATCTGAAAAATTTTCAGGCACTTCAGCTTAAAAACATATTCAATTTATAAGCTTTAAAATGACATATTACAATCTAAAATCGATTTAGGTATGACCAAGATATAGCCAAAACAACTACATAGGCGGGCAAATCTCAGTAGGGAAACGAACAAGATTTGTTCCAATTTTAAGGTAAAAAGTCTTATAACTGAACTTTGTAGAGCTTCAAACCGTTTACTAATTATTGTTCTCCGATAGAGCGGTTCCTCAAAAGCACAGATCGACGATAAGGTTGCTTCACCGAAATAATGCTTGTCCGATAACAGGTTAGCCGAAAGTACTTTTAATTATGATTGGAAACACAAAATAATATTTCACAACCCGGTTCCCCAACGAACTACTGTTCGACGACGATAGTTAATTCGCCGAAAACATGATTTGTTAGTAGCACGTGACAATAGCACTGTTCAACAATGATTGTTTTAACTTCACCGTGTTCAAACACTATGCCAAATGTTTTTGCTGAAAAGTTTTACCGAATAGTGCTATAGGAGATGCAATTAGTCGGTTAAACAATTTCACAGGCTGTGCAGTCGTAAAAGCATTCTATCATTGAACCTATCGTCATCGTAGAGTACTTTCGGCTAACCGTGTTATCGGACAAGCATTATTTCGGTGAAGCAACCTTATCGTCGATCTGTGCTTTTGAGGAACCGCGATATACGAGAACAATAATTTTTAGTAAACGGTTCGGAGCTCTACAAAGTCCAGTTATAAGACTTTTACCTTAAAATTGGAACAAATCTTGTTCGTTTCCCTACTGAGATTTGCCCGCCTATGTAGTTGTTTTGGCTATATCTTGGTCATACCTTAATCGATTTTAAATTGTAATATGTCATTTTAAAGCTTATAAATTGACTATGTTTTTTAGCTGTAGTGCCTGAAAATTTTTCAGATAAAATTCTTTTTTAATTAAGCATTTTTGTTTTTACCTTTTGAAACATTTTCTTAATGTTTCAATTATTTTGAAGCACTGTGTCTAAATTAAGTTGAATATTGCAAATTTAATGATTATAATTAGTTAACTAGGGTGTCACTGATGCAAAACAATCAAAAAAGTATCAATAACATGGTAAGTTTTTTAAATATTTGGCTTTTAAACATAAATTTTGGCAAAATTATTTAAAAAACTCAAAACTTAAATAACTCAGAAATGGTAGACTTTCGGATAATGCATTATGGGGTTCAATCGACTGGAAATGCCTTCGTCTATAACCCATTTGAAGGAATACATCGACTTTCCAATCACCCTGTATAGCTTTAATAAAGAAGACAACATTTTATTATGTTCTAAATTTTTATACAATTTTCTAGGTCTCATTGGTTCAAAGTCAAAGATACGGGTTCTGAAATATCTGATATTTTTTTTCGAAAAAAGTGTAATAATGTTTGTGCCTTACTAAAATTAAAGCTCGAAAATTGACCATTGCTGACCATTTGAAAACGTAGTATGAGCCATTGACCATTTTAAAACATAGTTATTAAAGTAAAGATTAAAGTGGTTGGTTGCACTTACTAGGTTTTGAAATGGTACAGCCGTATTAAAGAGTCACATCGATATTGTTTACATTTTGTCTCAGAAGAAGTTGAATACGTTATATAGAACGTTCTTCGTGGTATTGTTATTCAATAAAAGATGTCGCGATTGATCGTATAAATTTATGCTATTTCTATTTACTGGAATTCAAATTCAAATTCAAATGGTTTAATCGACGTAAAATTTTACAATTATTTGTCGATAGTCATCTACATAGCACTAAATATTGTTTTCTCCAAATTATATTCAGCTTTAATCCTAGATGGCTCTGATTGTCTCGTAGAGAGCGGAAACTACGTTTACGAAAATTTACGTTTATTTTGCCTTCTAGGGGGGGGCAGCTGCCCCCCCCTGCCCCTACCTGGGTACGCCCTTGTCTGTAAGTCATTAGACTGCGTGATGACAGCGGCCACCTTGTCGTCGAGCCAGCTGAGCTTCTCCACAGAGTTCTCGACGTTGAGAGAGTAGATTAGTGCGTCGTCCTCGGTCTGCTCTGTGATGTTGAAGATGTTCATGAGACCGTCGCTCGAGCCTGTTGCGAGGGTTTCCGGCTTTTCTTTGTGGAATTTAACCTGAAAATTTATAAATATATTATGGAATATTATGTAGGTGTAGAAACTTTTTTTAAGAATTTGAAAATAGTACAGAAGTTTCGTGAGCAAATATCACCATCATGCTGTTATAATGCACTGCTGGGCTGTCAACCAAGGAGTGCCACAACACTCTGTTTTCGGCCGTTCTTCCGTCCAACTCATCCAGCCAAACAAATATTATGCAAAAATTAAAATATTTTTCTATTTGATTGCTATAAGGCCTCTGCCTTCATTTGGTGGGCTGCCATGAAGGTACCATAATAAAAACCATTGTACCTGTGTGATATCTTCAGTGTGTGAGTTCCAGTATCCGCCGAGGGGTTTGGGCATCTTCTGGTCCCAGAACACGAGGAAGGCATCATCCTTCACGAGCTGGCTGCCGGCGCAGATCACGCGCCCGTTGCACGACACGTCCAGGCACTCAAATGGCTTTATCTCTTTGTCTTCTTCCTCTGAAACAGTTTGTTTCGTGATTTGAATTATATTCGAAGAAATGCTTTGTTTGGGAATCTTGAGTGTGTCTAAAATCAAAATAGTCTTACAGAGAACAAGTGCCATAAAATTATATTGAATAATTTTTTCTAAGGTAATTTCTCTCTTTTGCTAGTATGTATTGTCTGATAGAGCCAGATGAGTACTACCACAACTGCAATGAATGAATCTGCTTTGATGCAGTACACCATAATATGCATGTGAAAAATATGCTTATTCATTATAACAGTTTATTATGAAGGTTCTAGCATAGATAATATGGTATACCTTTGTACTCCTGCACACAGGAGCCGCTAGCCCTCGTGTCCCACAGCTTGACGACCCCGTGCTGCCCCGCGGAGTACAGCAGGTGGTCCTCGCGGGGGCTGAACACCACGCCCCCCACCGCCCCGCGGTGCCCGCTCAGCCGACACACCTGGTCTAGGGAGCTGTTGTTCAGCTCATATACTTCTATACTGCCGTCTGATACACTTACTGCTAGCTTTAGTGATCTGTGAATTTTTATAGGAAAAAATAATTATGGGACTTGGGAGGTACTTTATAAAATTTAAGGTTAAAATCTATTGATATTTACAATAAAATATTAGTTGAAAATAAGTACAAATTGATAAAATATTATGTTAAAGAACAGTGAAAAACTAACTTGGTACCGTGTAACTTATTAATGTATGATTTCTTGAGTGAAACAGCTTTCTCTGTTAGTAGGTTATAATTCTCGGGAAACAGTTGGTAAAGTTCTTCTTCTTCTACGGTATCCTTATCAATCTCTTCGTTATCGAATATATCAGCCATCTTTTATAAGCTTTACTTTATGTTATTACTACAAGTTTATGCTACTTTTTCAAAAAGTAAATTTGAAAAGGTAAACAAATAAACACACATGTCGCATCACACATGTAAATAAATCTGACATTGACAGATATTGTAACACAAAATTGAATAATCTGTGTCAAAAAATGTGTAGTGTTGTACTTACTCGCCTAAATAATGAAGTAATGTAATAATTATTACTATATCACGTTCATTAACGAGAACATAAATCACGGCAGTACCATTTAAAAATAACGCGATAAAAACTTCAATAGGAGCCAAAAAGTTGTATAAAAATTATAATTTATAGTGAATAACTAAATTTAACGTCATTTTAAGTCTAATTATATATTATAATCATTTTCATTACATACTACCTAAATACAACATAAACCATTCATGTAGGATCGTCTTTTTTTCTTATAGTTAATATAAATTATTTTACTTGTAAATAATACGGCGCTTAGCGCCTTTATATCTAGGACCAACTCTTTCGATATCACCGGCTGCCAATCTAGATGCTAGGGTTTTTAAGGGTAACGGTGCGATACTGTCAATGTCTGAGGTTTTATTTGAAAATGCCCAACGCACATTCCTTTCCATCCGAATGTGATCTGAAAGCAAATTAAGTACATAATTTCATTGGTTTTCAATTTATGAATAAATCCATGCAAAGCACGGAACGCAGGCATTTTTTTATGTACTTAGATACCTACTCAGTAAGTAGGTGGGTAAGTAAGTATATCATATATATCCATAATTACATAGTTAAGTATACTTATATTATGTTACTATACATACCTATGGCAGGATCAACAATAGCAAACGCTCGTTTTAAGTTTTCCACACTGATCATTTTATTTGGGGCATTTTTTCCACCAAGCTCTGCTACTATTTCTCGTATGTACTTGTCTTGAGCCACTTGTCTCTGTCGATATAGCTCACGGGCAAATTCAACTCGATCAATCCCTTCTTCATTCTATGAATATGAAAAGGTTTGTTAAGTATTTTTTATCAAGTATTATAAGTTAGGGATACTGCTGTCAGTAGCTAATAGTGACTAACTAAAAGATGCGAAGAGAACTGATATCGAAGGAAATTATCATTGGTTTCATAGTTATCCTGATAATGTTTGATCATTCTTAAGTAGATCGATGATGGTAATCAAGAGAAGAGTAGCTACTAGATATATCATTATCAGTGGAAGTGTATTGGGCTGGTAATTGGTAGGTAATATAAAATACTAGCTGTTCCCGCGAGCTTCGCCTCGCCTTAAAAAGTTTTCCCGTGGGAATTCCGGGATAAAAAGTAGCCTATGTTCTTTCCCAGGGTCTATACCATATGTATACCAAATTTCATTTAAATCCGTTCTGTACCTAGTTTTGGCGTGAAAGAGTAACAGACAGACAGACAGACAGACAGACAGACACAGTTACTTTCGCATTTATAATATTAGTTAGGATTGTATCTGGGTATAATAAAGTAACAAACGTTTACTTGCCTCATAAAACAATTTGTCCAAATTAATTTCATTATGATTCAACTTAAGTTTCAACTGTTTTTTAACAACGTCAAGTAAATTCTTAATATCAACTTCACTTTTCAATGGGAACGTTGTCTTCGCTACTTTTTCGAATTCATCTACTGTTATGGTCTGAAATAGTGTTAAAAATAGGTACTTATTAAAAAAACACACCCATATAAAACTATAAGTACAATTTTGAACTTTCTATTACGAACCTCATCATCTTTACTCTGTATATACAAGTTATCCTTTAGAATATGCCATTCTGCTCGAAGGCCCCAGTAGATATCTTCACTGAGATGGCCATGGAGTACTCCCCAGAACAGTTTCACCTGAGGTTCATCTAGCATCTGTTCTGCACCAGAGCACAGGTTGTAGGCCCACTCGGCTCTTACTGAGGGTTGCTGGTACCTAAAGTTACAATTGTATAACTGGTGAGCAATGAGGTGATGCTAATCAAGTACTTAAAGTCATATAATAATAGAGGTACCTATACTTATTCGTATTTAATGATATTGAAATTCAAGAGTTTTTCCTTTTACCTATCTTCAAAATATTTGGTAACGTAATCCTGCATAGATAAAGATTTTCCACTCTCCAGTTTTCCCAACCATATGTCATTAATAATAACACTGATTTCCCGTCGGGACAGTCTGAGATTTCGCACTTTGCCTTCGTAGCGAAGATATGGAGGTATTATTGGATCGCATCCCTGCAAATAAAGTGTCACACCAATCGATGAGATGCACTATATCTGTTCAAAGTATCTGGCTAAAATAATATTACCAGTCCATCAAAATGTTCCAAATGGTCACTCTCCGCTGCTGGGCCTAATTCTTTCAGGAGCACCCTTAGAATGTCTCTTGATGATAGAGCACTTGCAAGTTGCCTCCATCTGAGAATTTGTATATAGGTATAACTCTATTCTACTATAGGTATTATCTGTGATGATGTAAGTATCTGGTTCTCTCAACTCAAACGGAACCTTTGTGCATATCCCCAAGGTCTATTAAACTGCCTGATTTACTTAGTACATGTAGAATGTGTAACCACCAACCCGCAATAGCCAGCGTGGTGGGAAATGGTCCAAGCTTCCTAAATTCCTAAAACCTTAGGCACTAAATCTAGATATGCAGGTTTCCCGTCTCACGATGTTCCTTCGCCGTAAAAGTGATGACAGGTACCTAAAGATTGAATTTCTTACCGATCGCGGCCGCCTCCTATGAAGTCAGCACACAAATCCCACTGGGGGCGCGGGGTGCCGGCGCGCTCTAGCTCTCTGCATCGGTCCTTTATCTCAGTTAACTCTTCATCAGTGCTCTTTTTGAGGCCTTTGATAAATATACCATACAAATCATTAAACGTAATCAGTCGTATTTAGCTTAGCAAGAGATTTATGATTTATGGCTTGACTGAATTTTTATTTCAATAGGTACTTACCTAACTAACTATTTCAAGATCGATCACTAGTTGCCTTTTAGATAGTTGTTAGACCAGCAAGATACCTAGTGTGTATAAACTTACTTAGCAGACGATTGAATTTCTGTTGTAACTTGTCCAAATCTCTTCTTAGAGATTCATTAAAATTATTCATATCATGATATTTAGCTTCCAGTTTATCAAAATCTCTTCTGGGAACTGTATCTGCATATTCTTCTGTAATTTTTACCAGACTTGATTGTGTGACTGCCAACTGTTCTCTGAAATGGTCGAATTAAGCATAAAATATCTAAGAATCTATTTCTACTCACCTGATACTCACGCCGCCCCCCTAGCAAGCAAAGTCATAAAAAGTTATTGAATAAAAAAACAGTTGACTGAGCTCACCGACATCGATCTAATGCGATTCTCAAAATTATAGGATCTCCGTAAGATTCGTCAACAGATGCCCGAGATCCATCAAGTTCTTTGAGTTTTAATTCTAGCTCCAAGTTCTGATAGTATAAGGTATATCGTGCATCCCGTTCTAGCATTAAATTTAAATAATCTGAAAACTTTTCATCCTTTATCTAAAAAAACAAAATAAAAACGGTTAGTCGGTTATGTGGTTACGATAATCAAAAAAAATATAGGTTCACATCACTATTCAGTAACCATACCATAGAGAAAATAAATTTATTTATTTACCAAACTTAAAATAAGGACTCCGAAAAATCTGAAATTACTAAGGGACCGGCCTACATTGTTTAAAACAGGAAACAACAGCCAGCCGGAAGCTTTAGGACCATGAGGTAACAACACAAGAACTCCCAATAGAGAAGTACTATGTTCCTTGTCCCATGATACCTATCAGTTTTGGACATGCAGGTAGGTAGGTATGTAGGTACTTACTCAGTTTAACTTTTAACTACTAGGATAGTACCTACCTACCTAGGTACTCATAAAAACTCCTAGACAGCACTTATAATATTATAGGTTGTTGTGCATGTGATAATACCTAGTAATACCTACGATCTACACCCTGTCTACACTGTACCTACCTACCGCAATCTCGTTTTGGGCCACAGATCTATCCGTAAAGCGGTATCCGATCCGTTACTATACATTCCTATACATAAATACCTAGTTACTTCTGTCCCACTATTTCAATTTTTACGTTTTGTCGCTACTTACAGCCACGGCGGCGGCGGCGGCGGTGGCAGATACCGCTGCAGGTTTATTACCATACTAGATGTTCCCGCGAGCTTTGCTTCGCCTTAAAAAAGTTTTCCCGTGGTAATTCCGGGATAAAAAGTAGCCTATGTTCTTTCTCAGGGTCTAGACCATATGTATACCAAATTTCATTCAAATCTGTTCAGTAGTTTTGGCGTGAAAGAGTAACAGACAGACACAGTTACTTGCGCATTTATAATACTAGCTGTTCCCGCGCGCTTCGCTTCGCCTTAAAAAGTTTTCCCGTGGGAATTCCGGGATAAAAAGTAGCCTATGCTCTTTCCCAGGGTCTAAACCGTATGTATACCAAATTTCATTCAAATCCGTTCAGTAGTTTTGGCGTGAAAGAGTAACAGACAGACAGACAGACAGACACAGTTACTTTCGCATTTATAATATTAGTTAGGATTAGGATTAGTTAGGATTTCGGTTGCCTATCTACCTACACATAGTATTTGTACCTAAGTATATAATATCGATGGACAGTGGAACAGGAGAAACATCTAACAGAAAGTACCTACTTACCTAATGAAATAAAACTTTTTTTAAATGTTGTCCAGCCGAAAATCTATTCCATACATACTTATTATAGGTACATATTTTTAGCAGCAGATTAGAACTACCTACCTAAATTCGAAGAGATCAGAGGTCATGATGATAACTAGGTACTTCTGATAAATTAGAAGATAAAATAAAACAAACACATATAAGACAAATACAACAACTGTAATCAACATTTAGAAGCTAAATATTTCAAGGCACTTGTACAACGAACAGCCCATCTCCCACCCGATAACCACATTACCTTGCCCAACTCTTTCTTCAACTTTGCTATTTCTGATTTTAATTTAACATTTTGATCCTGAAGATCGTCATTGTCACGTAATATTAGTTTCCATTGATTATCTCTGTCTTTTTTTCTAACAGAAATACCAAAAACTCTCTGAAACATAAACCATATCAGTCTTCAATTTGATTCAAACAGAAAAAGGTTAATACCTTTGTAGGTTCATACATAATTAATATCTCTTGTCCCTACAGAATTTGTTATTAATTTATCTTATCATAATTTAACATAAACATAATCCTGACTGTAAATTTTAGCAAATTATGTATTCTTAATCTGAAATACTTTTGCATTTTTTCCAATTTAAATCAATAATACAGTAAATTCAAGTTTCAGTCAAGGCGCATTATTAGTATATCTTTAATAAATAGTTTTTTAATATATGTATTGGTACAAATTTGTATATGAATTAGAATTTAACATAACATAAGTAATTATCATTCAAAAGTATTCAGTAAATCACTCATGTGAGCTCTTCCATTTCTCTACAGCTTTTTTTATTTTGCTGATATCTTCAGCATAAGTCCTGCAGCACCCTCCCACATATCTGACTCCGAGGTCCAGCCACTTGTCCACAAATGTGTCCAAGCTGTCACACTTGTCGCGGTCCACCCAGCCCAGCTCCGAGTTGTATTTCTCTCCCGAGTTGGGGTACACCACAAAAGGTATTGGAGATTCCATCCTGTCATCATTAACTCCTTTGAATAATGTTTCAACAAAATGAGGGTTGCAGCAGTTGACCCCCATTGCGATTAATTGTTTGGGATTTGAGTCCCAGCATTTTTTTATCACAGTTTGAAAGTCTTCTCCGTGAGCTAGACTTTTTCCATCCTTACAGCTGAAAGACATCCAGGCTTTGGTGTTGGGAAACTCCTTGAGCAGGTCCAGCAAGGCCTCGGCCTCCTTCTCGCACGGGATGGTCTCGAGGGCCAGGAGGTCCACGCCGGCCTCCACCAGCGCCTGGACCCGAGGCCGGTGCCACTCAATCATGGTTTCCTTGGAGGTGGTGTCCGCATAGCTTCCATTATACTCTGAGCCGTCGTGTAAGTGGGCTCCATATGGGCCGACGGAGCCTGCAATGAGCGGTATGCGGTCGGTGCTCACAGCTTTCTCTTCTAAATACTTGGCTCTTGCTTGTTTGGCGAGTTCCACGGCGTAGCCCAGCAGCTTGTAGGCCTCGGGCGGCGCCAGGTACAGGTACCGCACGAAGCCGGGCACGGAGGCCTGGTACGTGTCGGTGAGCAGCACGTCCGCGCCCGCCTTCAGGAAGTCGAGGTGCGCGCGGACCACCTCCTTGGGGTGCGTCTGCAGGAAGCGCGCCGTCCACAGCGGGTCGCCGTCCACCCGGTCGCCCACGTAGCACGATATCTGGGACGAGAACCCTCCATCCAATATGGTAATTCTCGGCTTCTCCGACATATTGAAAACTTTCACTATTTCCAAAAATACAGCGACACAAAGTCGGATAAGGGAGTGGTAAAGAAGGCAATCACTTTTATTATAAACACTCTGAGAGATAAGGCACGCAGCGGTGCATACGTAATCCTACGAGAAAGTCGAGTACCTGATTGTATTTAGAGTTCGTATGCTTTAGTGAAAGGCTGTAGTAAAAATAAATCTTGATTCTTGATAGAAAGAATAAATAAATAAATGACGTAGGTATTGACGACAGCTGATTTACAAAAGTCAAAACAAATAACAAGGTAGCATTTATGAAGATCGTAACGTTGAAAATTACTTGTTTTGAGGATTAAGTTTTGGTACTTACATCTTGAATGATAAATTGGGAAATTCTCTTATTTCTTATTTCAAGAGAATTCTCGTAAGCTTCCTTTATGTTTTTAAGTATAACTGCATAAGAAACCGTTTTGTCTATTAAAGAGGCAAATGCTTCTTGGTAAATCTGTAAAGAAACGAAACGAAACGTGCTTATTTGAGGAAAACCTTCCCAAAACCTAAAAACTAGGTACTTATATGTAATATTCCTACCTAGGCTAGGTAGAATATGTGCTTACCTCCAATATTTGATCTCTGTAGCCCTGTTCATTTTCATAAAGTTCACTAGAACTCTTCTTGACTTCTTTGAGCTTCTTAGCCACAGTTAATTCGATGGTTTTTAAATACTTTGGTGAACTTTGCATATTATAATATTCCAAAGTAAAGTACCTTATTAGACACACTAGATATCGGCTAAGTTTAAAAAGCGATAGTAGTATTGATAAGAATTTCGTTGCTGTAGTGATTATCACGTATGGATGAAACCAGATTGGAGGGTAGTGGAGATAAGCGTGTGTAACATAAGTGTACCTACCTATCCCATATACTTACCTACCATATTTATAGGGGTCTAAATGTAGCACGTACTCCCACAGTAGGAGGTGCAGGAGTTACTGGAGCTAACAAACTTGGACCACAGTCCACAATCCACATTTACACTGTAGGGCCATTGGTGATTGATGTACCTAGTTGGGGTTAGGAGTAGAGTTGATGGACCTCGTCGCGGGGCGGACCTAATGATGATTCGATTAGTGATGTTCCATTTTCACCCGCCAAGTGCGGTTTTGTCTATGGACTGTCAACGTCGCAGTGCTGCCACCTATCACAAACTCAAGCTGTGGATTTGATATGACGTCACTTGCTTGACATAAAATTACCAGAAATTAGAAATGGCTGCAATGGGTAGTGGACGGGGAACGATGGATTCCCAAAATCAAGTGCAAAGTGATACAGTAGATCGATTAAAATTGCTTTATCCTAATGTTAATGAAGATGAGACTCCTTTGCCGCGATCTTGGAGTACCAAGGACAAGTTCAGCTACATCGGGCTGTCGCAAAATAATCTCCGAGTTCACTACAAAGGTAAGAACTTTCTTGGTTTGTTTATGGCGTATTTGTTCGTAAAATTGTTTATCACGACGGTCTGGTGTTATCTACAGTGAATGGACTAGATTTGTTGGTATTTATATAGTGTGTGGAGAGTCTGATGCGTTGTGAGACATCTCTACAGCGATTTCTGGAGCTGTCAGCACACTTCGCATCGCTCAAACAAAGAAATCAGCTGATCGTATATTTTGTAACTATAATCCAAAATTAGGGGTGACTGCTCCCTTTTCGGTACGAGGATCTTCTTGGACCCTTTTTATTACTTATTCACTGACACATCTCCATGATAAGTTATTTAAAATATATTGGCTAATGCTGAAATAATTCCATTGTAGTGGTTTGTTGATACATATTTTTTCTTCTGTGTTCTTCTGTGTCCCCTTATCTCTGTAGTCTGTGCTCCGGGACAGGGCTCAGTAATAATTACACTATCATTACAGACATCTTACTAATTATTCATAATCATGAACAAGCATACAATGGTGCATTGCTCACCTAGTGATAAAGGGTACCATAACGCAATTCATATTTTTTCTGGTATTTGTTTTTTGTTACATACTACATTAAAATGAAATTACAGTAAAATCAAAGACACTTTGTATTAGGCAAATATTCCGTTGCAAAGTTATTGTCATTGGATTTTAGATTCATTTTGCTAATTAGGTACTTTCAATAATGATATAAAAATTAAAAGATTTTGGTTCTTTATTAAACCTAACCCTAGCCCCTTGGCCTATGTAGAAGTGATCTTTGTATTATAAGATTTCTAAATATTGCATTGGGTTGGTACAAAACCCTTCACAGCGAAGTTTGACTTGCACTTACTATTTTTTTAGCAAGGTTGGCTATATTGAAAACAGTGAAATAGGTATGGTATAACTTAGAACACCACTCTTTGTACTCAGGGGTTAAAAAAGCTCAGAGAGTCAATCAATCACACTCCAATACATTTCATTAGGTGTTTTCATAGCAAGGTTTGCATTCACATTATCATATTAATAAAACCAGAATGACATCTCTTTCTCTTCTACTCTTTATTGTCAGGCTACACCAGTGTTTTTAAACCTGTGGGTCTGTAGGGGGGTTGCCAGAGGTCTGATAGAAACTGGATACTTTAGTTGGAGACTATAAATAATAATTACAGTATTATTATTGTGAACCTTGCTATGAAAATAATAAAATAAAATAATATGAAAAAACCTAATGAAATAATGTACATACATGAAAAAAAGGAAGGGTCAAGGGGGTCACAGAATATACTTTTTAAACCATGGGGGTTGCATCATGAAAAAAATTAAAAACACTGGGCTACACTGATGACATCATCATGTCCCTATCATCAATGTCCCCATGGCCTGGATGAGGCAGATCTTTATATCCAAGTTGGTACCCCAAGATCGAGCTTTCTAGTTTAAATTCAAATTCAAATTCATTTATTGCAAGTCACATTGTGGAATTAGGTGGTAATGAGTTCATTAGTTACAAATGTGACACCCTGTAAGGGCGCAGCAACCAGAGGGGCTTAAAATTACTTAAGTACCTCCTTATCTCATAACATGCATTATATTTTGAATAAGGTAATAACAATTTTTATAAATAGCTATACAAATTAACAATATTCATCAAAAAATTATAATATCATAATAAATTATTAAAATCTTAAATAATATTGATAAGCACTACTAAATAATGATATAAATATACATTGAATTATTATAGTTAAAAATAAAAATAAAAAAATATCATCTATTAATCAAATTAACATTTAATTAAGAAGAGACTATTTATTAAATTACGACTACTTATGATTCACCATTATCATCAAAAAATTCTGTTATTGTATAGTAGCTCTTTTCAATTAGGTATCGCTTTAAAGACTTTATGAATACATCGTACGTTTTTGAATTTTTAATTATTAGTTTATGTAACATTAAATACTATTTTATAGAGGTCCTACTGGATTTCTTATCTCTCATTTCTACATGACAGCCTTATTTGCCCATGAACCAATCACAAAATAGAATGCTCTCCAATAGGCATCTATCAGGACACTGTAGATAGGTAGCCTGAAGTGGTTTGATGAGGAAGGCCAAATGATGTGTGCTCCTTGGGGTAAGCCTGCCCAGCAGTCTGTACCTGCATTCCTATATTGTACTCTTGACCCTTGGAGCCACCTTTCTTTTGTAAATGACAATGGGCGTTTTGGGACCTATGTCCAATAAAGATGAGACATACATCGTTGGATAGCTCTTTTCAAGTGAGCAAAAAAGTATTATGGCGACAAATTCGTATAAGTTGTCCATTTTGAAATATATTCGTCGGAAGGAAGTATTTTTCTATGGCATTGCACTCTCTCTCCTAATGACAGTTAGGGCGTAATACACGTAAACACGTATTATTGAAATTGGAGAAATTACTTTCAACTGGTTTTATTAACTGAGATAATAAACAAATATAATATTATATGAAATATGATCATTTTGTTATAAAAATTAAAAATGAATGTGAAAAACTAACAAAAATTACAGAAATAAAATATAAAAACTTTCAAGGTACGATTATTCTAATTGGACAGTAAATCAAGACTAGCGCTTCCGTTATTCATATTCTGCAAAAAAATACCTTTTCAACGACGTATCACTCATTTCCATTGGTGCTGGTCCCAGATTCCATATATTGGTGCCCATCATCATTTGTATACATGCAAATAGGTCACAGACTATTAATCTTAGTTTGTCAATGAGACAATCCATATTATATGGATGACCTTTTCTTCAACGAATAAGCAGGTGGTATTATTGTACCATTTGTACCTAAGTATACTTTTTATATTTTAATTTCTATCTGCCTTGCCCAATAAACTGATTGCGAAGCCATTGCCTATTAATCTCCTTTAACTATTCTATTCCGTTCAGATACTCGTATCTTGAACATAACTTCAATCGCGAAGTTGTCTAGCCGACCCGAGGTACCCGTGCGTCCCGCCAGGTTGTGAACCCGGTCGATAGCAGCGCGGGCAACACCCTCAACCACCAGACTGTCGCTACACTTGCACCCAATTTCATGTCTAGACTCGGTCTGCTCTCGACAACTAATTATGCGTCCCTGCGGGGTTACTCTATATGACGAAAAGCTAAGTACGGCTGCGCGAGATACGACTCCATCTCGTTGTAATACCTTTCTACTTGTTTTCTTGTACCTCCTGTAGGTTGGCTGGTAGAAAATGCTTTTAGCATTAAGTCCACCTTTTGTACACCTATGTTATATGCAATAAAGTATTAAATAAATAAATAATAAATGTGCCGATTACACGGCAGCTCTCGTACGTTTGTTTTTCTTCAATATAGAGTAACCCTAATTTCCCTCGCCGCCCGTGTGACAAAGATGAGTGCTTGTTGTTGATTTGCTTCTTGTGGGTTCCATCCAGTAGTCTCCTGGATAAGCTTTTCAGTTACGTTGTGTGTCACGACGGAGATTCGCGGAAAAACAGAAGTGATACATCTCTGTTTCCGCAGGGGTCACTGTACTCTGTGCGGTGGCACTGTACTGGATATTTTATGCCAGTAAGGTGGTCTAGTGTACAGAGCGGTAGTTCAAAGGTTCCAGAGAAGACAATAATCAATCACGTTTTGTATTTTTGACCGTTATCCCTGTCGAACATATTGTGGACTAATAAAGATAATGGAGCTACTTCACTAAAAGCACAAAACAGAGTCAGATTCTGGGAAATTGGAATATCAGCCAACAGCGGCGACCCGCAAACGTAGTCCGTTATTACGTGCGCATTATCCAGTTGCGCTGTATACTAGGTGATACTATGTAGTTACCTATGAGGCTGTGACATTCAACAATGAGCAGTGACAAGCCTCTTTACAGGTGACAACTGCAGCAGGACAACGAGGACCCAGTTAATTGCCATTTTGAATTGTGTAAATGTTATTTACGCCGTGCCACATGGGCAAATGCAATCAACTGTACAGTCGCTCGACTTTCGTCCATAAAAAACATTAGGTATCGCTCGTATCAGTTATTAACTATGTTGAATGCATCACCCTAAAGTACAATCAGGAAACCGCAGGCAAAGCATTAGCACCGCCGCAGCGAATGATTGAGTGGCTTCAAAGCGACTGTGGAATAACCTAACGTATACCTATAGAAGTTGTCCGCAAGAACCACACCACCTATTGACTATTGAGTCTATTGACACACCGCGTTGTGTGACTTGCAGCACCGGTGGTGGCTTGAAGTCAACAGCACGGGTCTAGTTCTAGGAACAACTCAGTGCAAAGTTCTGAAACTTTGAGGAATCCGTTTAAATCTTGACTCGAGAACTACGGAGGCTACTTACTGAGTAGCTAACTCGGGCTAGTTAGTGTTTGTAGATCGATAGAGTAACTCTTTACTTGGAAATTAAGTATATAATTTTGTAAAATGCATGCATTTTATGTAAAAATTATAATCGGTATTGCGTGAAGCACGCTTATCGATTTACCTATTTTGTTACGATATATAATAGGTATCATGGTCAAAAAAAGAAATATTTGTATAATCTATCTAAAACAAATAGTGGTTATGTTGTGTAATGTATGTATTGACTTCCTGTATTATGCACTTTATTCAAGGTCTATTAAAGCCACATACGATACGATTAATTATAAATTATAACATATCGCATGCATATTGATTAGTTTGTGAAATAATGTGGCAATTTGTAGATACAAATTTCATTGGCATTAGAAATAGTTAATGCAGACAAGATTTCCTAATGTATTTTTCTTGTTGTACCATTTAATTTCCAATACCACGGCTTAATGGTTTATAGTTAGCAACTTAATGTGTGTGTTACTGGCTAGCTATCAGTTGGCAATTACCTATTTAGATATGTGTATATTTAAATTAATAATATCCCTTACGGCATCACTTTTGGCATTGACTCTGGCATTTTGATTTCCCTTTTCATTGGCTCATACCACATTCATGGAGTGTTGACATATCAGCACTAATTTTTCCTTGATACATAATATTTCTTTATGTTCACCTACGCAACCTGCTTGTTTTGTTTTTAATGCATCAGATCCCTTAATAAGTTCCTGCTCTTACTCGCTCTTTGCAGAGCATTACCTTTCTGCTCATAAAACCCTTTAAAGCGTGTTCCGGCTTCCGATGCAGCAAAACCGAAACAGATCGATTGAAAACAGAGTGACATGAATTCGCCTCGAGTCGAGGTCGTCGCAGCTAGCAACACTGCTGGCTGACCGCATGGCAACACACTGGCTGCCCCTCATAGCAACACTGCACGCACTACTCATGCGATGCAATGAGCGCAGGGTTTGTCACATCTTTCATTAGTTTCATCACGGCTAATGCTAACAGCGTCGCTTCCGGCTATCGCGATTGAAGCGACAGAACTAATCTAGCTCTTTAATGGCGATGTGGAGTACTCAATTATCGGCGATGGAGTGTTTTGCCGTGATGGATGTGCAAGCGCGAGTGGATGGGCGAATGGAAGAAATGATTTGGAACATACATGATGTTCTTTATTGCATAACAGCATCTCATTCGGTTGCTAAGGGTCGTGTTTAGTCTCATGTGTTTTCTAGTCCTGTAATTAAAATATTGAGTTCATCGTCAGTACTACTGCATGTCAGGATAACCTTGTGCCAGTTGTGCATGTTTGTACATGTATTTTGATTTATCGAAGGGATTTCCTTCTCAGATTCTCGTAATCCAACATAATGTTTGATAAATAAAGTGATTTCAGTATCGCGTTCAATGTCGAAGCCCCGTCTCATCAGCTATTCTTCAATTGCGGAAAATAGTCGAGCGTATTTACCAAGTAAATATCGACTTTCTACGCGACGCGTCCTTACAATATATCGAAGCCAACAAAGGCTTTGTCAAAGACACTCATTTGTCTCTTATTAAGCAGAAATGAGCCAGTAATAAAAGGCTTTCCTTCAATATTTTAGTAGTATCTGGAAAGAAATTAGCCGTTAAATCCAATCCATGTTGTGTGCCGCGACTTTCTAATGCGAGTACTATAAGTTTTTGATCAGACATGGCGGCTGCTAGTACGCAACTAGTAAACATAGTGGTACAAGTACAATTACCCCGTGCACTGCCCAGCACCTGTGCACCAGCAATGGCCTATCCCGTTACAAGTAAAGCCTACTCGTCCGTAAAGATACGGCTCACACCACCACACACACTTCAACACTCGTTACCCTACCGTGCCTTCACTCAAATCCTTATTTCATTTATGTTTAAGCTCACTATTGTCTGGGACACTGGGATTGATGATATTGTGAAGTTGAAATCGACGTTCGTTTGGTATACCTATGTGTATTTCTTGTTACACCTGATTTGATGAAGCCAGTACAATTAAGTGTAATCATTTCTCTTATGCTGACTAGGTATCGATATAGTGTGAAGGTTGAAACACGAGAGTTAATATCGAATGCCATTTCGCTGTATGTCGCGTTATTGGCCAGCTTCTTTTACGAGCAAAGTGCTTATATTTTATCTTCTTGTGTGTGACCTTTATTGGTTCACTGAATACCCATATTGATGTGCCTTTATTGAATTTACTCATGTAGATAAAAATACCACATGCGCAAAAAGTACCTTCCATCTCTTTGGATGAAGTATTTAAATAGGTACTGTTATTGTATGTATATTGCAAAACGGTTACTTAGACATAGTTTGCTGTAGTTCTCTTTTATACTTCCTCACAATCAGCCAATCTACTTCACCAGCACCTATTTATCATTTTGAGCGCTACGCGTCTTTACAAGGTTTGCTGTAATTATTTTGTTGTTACATTCCCCGGTCCAGTTGACGTTACAGGGTTCGTTTCCAAAGATCGGTTCAATGTCGCCGGGATATTGTACCCGGGTAACCTCACCTCAGTTCTTTCTCAAAGGTTGCTTGAATACCAAAATTTATGTGGCATTGCACAATGCGAATAATTCTTCATAAAAATGTACGGCTGTTAGAGCCAGAACAGGAGTGAGGTCTTGTCTCTTACCTTCTTAGTCACGTGTGTGCAAATGAGGACCAACTAACGTGTTCATATACGCTGTCTTGCGTCTTGTAAAGGACTAGAACAACAAAGAACAGTTTAATATGCAAACTATACTTCTGCTGATAATCATCTCGACCGAATTAGCATTCGAGAAATATTATGGAAAATGTTTAAGTTTTTTTCAATGTTAATTCGTGCGACAACTACTGACATACGCGTTACAAAGAGGACCCCAAAACACGATAAGAATGGTCGACAGAGCTCACACAAAAAAAGAGCCGCCAGAGGGACAGGAGGGTTACTCTATACTGAGGAAAAACAAAAGAACCAGAGCTGGCGTGCAATCGCACGTTTAATTCAACGAGATAGAGTCATGGCTCGCGCAGTACCGCTCCGAAACTTAGTTTTTTGTCAAATAGAGTGACCCCTGGTCCATGAATGGGGGAGATACCCTCGGATCTCCACTATCCCGTTATGAATGTGAATGTATTGGCTCGTGTGTGTACATGATGTCCCCCCATCGAGTACTTGTTCCGAGCTTCACGGATGAATGCTGAAAGCTGTGTGTGCAGTGAAATTGAGAGTTCTGTCCAAAATTAATTCTTTATACCCAATTGCTTCGAATAGAAGAATTATCGATGATGTGGCTACAGGTTTTCCATTGCTTCGATTGATTCTAATGATTATCTTGTTGTGTAAATACGTCCATATTGACCAAACGGAAAATATATGGGGTGTAAGGTGTAATAGGTTGGTCATTTCAGTTTCTTCTTCTGTCTGTAACCGTATTTGTATAGAAAATTTTATCCGCTTATTGTTTAAAACTTTACAGTCCAGTTTAACCTTATTGGTAAGCTCTTGTTCTTGTATAGGTGGCATAGAGCGTCCCGTCTGGGGCATTGTCTTCAGTCGATGAACCTTGGGAGAGACGCCCTATCCCATTTAAAGGTTATACGATATACGTATTATGATCATGCATACTTGGCTAGTCTGGTAGATCTTGATCAACATTGCTCCTGTGTACGGAGTATACCTAACGTGACCATTATTTTTTTTTGTCAAAGCGGGACACCTGCGAAATTTCATATCCCTCAAAGATACATATATTATCTTTCTTTCTTATCTTTTCGCTCAGTGCATCAATTGAAAGTTCAATCCCTACGATGAAAGATAGAAATGTGAAAGAGATGCATGAATGGTGAATGACCATTTTTTTTATATTTATCTAATAATCTTGTAAAGTTGGTATATTTAGGATACCTAAGTACTTAGGTACTATGTTTTTATGAATATACCAGACGGGTACACTACATAAATCCGAATTACTCTTTTACAATTATGAAAATAACGATTTTTTAAATTATGAATTTCAGTTCTAGTAAATTTTAAGTTTCCGAATAACGAAAATTACGAATAGTTGATAAACGAAATTTCAAACAACAGATTTATTAAAGTGGCCAAAGTAAATTTTTCGAATGTTATAATTTTGATGTTTTATTATATCGAATTGTTTAAATAACGAATCCCGAAGTTTTAATATTTCAAAAACACAAATCCCCGAATGTAACTTACTTAACAATTTAAATATTTTTTTGCTTCGCTCCGCTTCGATTTTTATCTATGTGCACCTAAACGCTCCTCTTTGCTTTGCTCGTCGTCGCACCTATCTTTAGGTCCTGAGGTTTTTAAGGTTAAACACCGTAAAAATCCGAGCAATTGCTTTGCTTTGTTGTGTTACTTAACAACAAATACTACAAATAGTTTTCTATTTAACAATATTTTTATTCTATATTTGAAACGTTCCGCTTTGTTTTTCGTTATCTATGTGCATGTGCACCTAACACGCTCCTCCTTGCTTTGATCGTCGTCGCATATCTATCTTTAGGTTTGGGTTCTAAAGTTTTTGAAACGTTCATTTTATTTTTGACAAAATCACGAATTATCATATTTTTGATCCGGACTTGATATTTTTGTGATTTATTTGTCTGTATTTTATTTTTCGTATACTAAAGTAATCGTATTTTTTAACGATCGTGTATTTAACAATCGTAATAACAAACCTTCGTGATTATTATATCTATTCGATTTTAAAAAAATCGTTATTGCAATATTTTGTAAATTAGGTACATATTCTGTGTTTTCAATTCGGAAAAAAGTTTTTCGGAATTTTTGGTTGTTCTAATACCAGACAGATTTGAGTAGTTTAATTTAAAGTTCTTATCAATAGTGGATCTTATCTTATTTTCACATTCATAAAAGTTAATACAGATTACTTTTTTGGAAGCCATGTACTCCCACGCATTTCTTCTTTGTTAGGAATCGGTAGGTGAGCGAGATAAATTTATATACACGATAGAGCAAGAGCGAGTCAACGATCGTCACTGAACGAAGTAACTCGCGGAGTCTCGGTGGAACTCGGACTCATATTACTCCCTATAGTCTATGTGAGTAAGTGATAAGAAGATAAACAGTTGTCTCAAATGATTAAAAGAAAGAAAGAAAATATGGGATGAAGTTGCAAAATGTAGGTAATTTAAATTATCGTTTGGTCTGTTTACGAAAGCGGGACATATTTGCCCTCGCGGGGGACAGCGGGACGCACAGCTTGAAAGCGGGACTGTCCCGCCCAAAGCGGGACGTATGGTCACGTTAAGTATACCCAATGTTATATCTATTTACAGGGTGTTAACTTAATTGCGTTGGAGCGGGAAATGGTAGATACAGCTGATGATACTGAACACGATAAGACATTAAAAAACGTATTTTATTTGCTTTAAGCTGACCAACATAAAACAGTTTTATTTAGTACATTTTAAAATTTCATAGTCACCCTATTCAGGTTTAGGTACGTTTGACAGAATGACCATGAACTTGAAAGCCAAGATCAAGGCCAAACAATTCAAAGCCAAGGTCAATAAAAAAGTATGCGTGCATCTGCACCACACTCGTGGAGCCACATCGTCAAGGTACCTACCGAGATTTTGGGTACTCAAAGTACCCAATCCATTGTAGACATTTCATTTTACTCCATAAGTATCACTTTATTGATACACAATTATCTTTTATGAATACAGAACATTTTCATTTTATGCTTCATAACATAGGTCACACGTATTCACAGCACAGCACAACATAAAACGAAATGAGGAACAAGGCTTGGTAATCAAAAGATAGAATTGTAGGTACCTTTTCCCTTTTAGGTAATAATTGTAAAAAAATATTGTAAACAAGTAAACAACAATGACTGACTGACAGACTAGATCCACAGAGAAGGTAATGACTATCATAAATACTCGATGGTTATGATACGCGAGATTGTTATTATTCTACTGGTATTTAAAGTGAGGCCATACTTATTATGAGGATTTCCGTACTATTCGTCATCAAAGACGTCTCAACCGCAAGTACACAACACAAATCGAGATGAGCGAGTGTAAGTAAACCAAGTCGTCATTGAAGTAGACCCTGTTATCATCCTGTTATGCATTGTGGTCTTTTAACTTTAGCTGCATACAGACCGGCCAAACGAACGCCAACGAACGGGTTTTGTTGACCTTCGTTGCTCAATCTGCCCCTGTATTATGTATGATAAATGTCCATCGGTGGACGTTCGTTGGGCCGGTCTGTACGCATCTTTAGGTAATAAAAGAAAAATAAAATGTGGTAAGTATCAAGGATGAATACTAAACGCTTACCTTATTCTGAGTAAAAAGGTTTAATTATTGTTCTGAGCTCCTAGAAAGTCATAAATTATATTCTGTACGATCTATCAAACTTTATGACAATCAGCTGTTTAATTGTTGATTAGTATGTCATTAATCACCATGAATAATTTCAATTTTATTTAATAATTGTTATTACCTACTGTGTAATTAATTACAATCATAGTTACATCAAATAGATTATGAAAAGTGAAGTTGATAACAAATTTACAGTGTGTGTTCTTTTGCAATCGAATGTCTCATTGGTTATGTGTTTGTGTAGGGTGACCATGTTTTTGATTAAGGTAAAACTTTCCACTTTACTTTAGACTTTAAACATAAATATTCGAGATTCTGATGTTTTTTTTCTTAGAAACGTGCTTGGTTAGACTAATACTAACCCCCATTTCCCGCTCAAACGCATTCTAGTTAACACCCTGTATATTGATTTTGGGTGTGTTTGTTCTTAGAAAAAATAGTCTATAATATTGCACTTTTTATCAGTTACAGTAGGGTAGCAATGTAAGGAAATTTCGTTGTTATTGTAATCATGGGCATTTTTAATCACGACTCCTTCAGTAGTAGGTAATTTTATATTTTAACAATCTAGACTAGATATTTTATATTTTAACAATCTAGACTAGATATTTTGTAGATTATCCTGCGATTTCCCAGTCCTGTTGCAGTATTAATACCGTTAGCATTATTCCGGGATACTCGGCGCAGCACACGGCATGTTGCCAGGAGCGGGCGGGTCGCGTGCGTCTTGATACGTATGATCTTCCGGAAAATCTTTTAATTAAATTAAATTCATTTATTTCAGATAACTTGATCCATATTCAGTACATGTCATCTTTGCACAGTTGTTGTTGTTGCTCTCCCAGTGGCTTAGTGATGAATGGTTCAATGTTTTATTATTATTGTATGATGGAGTACTAACATCAGGATACTACAGTATTGTTACTTTTTTTTTTTTTTTTATGTGGGGACATCTTCACACACGGCCATCCGACCCCAAGCTAGGCAGAGCCTGTGTTATGGGTATCGGACAGCTGATATATCTACACAAATACATAGATAGATACATATTAAATATAAATATCAACACCCAAGACCCGAGTACAAATATTTGTCTTTAAACAAATATCTGCCCCAGCCGGGAATCGAACCCGGGACCTTCGGCTCAGTAGTCAGGGTCACTAACCACTGCGCCATTCGGTCGTTACTAACTTGTTATTGTTTGAACCATTTCCAAAATTAACTTTGGTTCAGTTTCGCTAACCTCAAAGTATGATTAAGCCAATTCGTGGATCAAATCGACCATCGTTTGTACAAAGGGCCCAGCAACGATGCTTGCGAAGTGCCGTCGACAGACAAAGACCCCGCAGGGCCCTACGGGGCCTCGGTCCCCGCAGGGCCGCCCGAAATGCTGCAGCTACAACTAGGTCAAGCTTACTGCCTGCCACGTGCTCCCCCCTCCACCGCGCCCTTCCCCCCACCTGCAACGTCAAATAAACCATACTACATCTGTTGCAAGGCTCAATTTCCCTCACCAACATTAGAAACCACTAACATGGTGCAAGCAGGCCGAACTATCCTCTCTGCCCCTGGATTTTAGGTGTGTTCTCTCTAGTTCGCGTTCCAACATCGGCCTTGTAAAAAGCATTGCGCGTGATGTGTTTCAGCTTATCGACTTTGCACTTCGGTGATAAAGTTCACTTTGCTATTTGTTGTTGTTAAGAGTCGTAATTAATTAAAACTATAATGTTGGTCCGGATTGTACTGTTGTTTGGCGTTTTGTTTTGTGGTTTTAATATAAATATTTAACCAGAATATGTCCTTTGGAAAATGTTTTGGGAAGCTGCTATTGTTGGAAAACGGGCTTGTGTTGCTTTGGCAGATGATTAAACATGCATGTTTTTGCTGGACTGCGGGCTTCGTATTATTGTTGTTATTATGCAAGGCCACGGGCGGTGGGTCCACTGGCCCTTCTCTCCCACACAAGGCTCTTGGCATGATTCGGTCGTAACGTTCACTGCTGCTACATCGTCAGTTACACTTTATTAGCGGTGTTTCCTCGAGAGTGCTGGTGATAGTTAAAGTGCCCCACACTCGATGCGGCGCGAGACCACTTGCTGTTGAATGTTGATGCTTGCGTGTTATGGTGTTAGCTTTTGTTTATTATGTTACAGTATATCTGATCATGAACATCAGCAAAACGGTTATTTTCTTTACAAATTATAACATTTATGATTCCTGAATATTTGGTATCAGATTTTACTCTTTTATTAGGGTTCCGTAGCCAAAATGGCAAAAACGGAACCCTTATAGTTTCGTCATGTCCGTCTGTCCGTCTGTCCGTCTGTCCGTCTGTCCGTCTGTCACAGCCGATTTACTCGGAAACTATAAGTACTACAGTGATGAAATTTGAGTGGAATATGTGTTGTATGAACCGCTACAAAAATATGACACTAAATAGTAAAAAAAAGAATTGGGGGTGGGGCCCCCCATACATGTAACTGAGGGATGAATTTTTTTTTTCGATGTACATACCCGTGTGGGGTATCAATGGAAAGGTCTTTTAAAATGATATAAAGTTTTCTAAAAAACATTTTTCTTAAAGTGAACGGTTTTTGAGATATCAGCTCTCAAAGTCGTAAAAAGTATGTCCCCCCCCCTCTATTTTTATAACTACGGGGTATAAAATTCTAAAAAAAATAGAGGTGATGCATGCTAATTAACTCTTTCAACGATTTTTGGTTTGATCAAAGTATCTCTTATAGTTTTTGAGATAGGTTGATTTAACTGTAAACGGAACCCTTTGTGCGCGAGCCCGACTCGCACTTGGCCGGTTTTTATTGTAGTTATATTAAACTCTCTTATATTTAACGATTATAATTATGTAAATTGTGTACTTGTCCCTCACAATCACAAAGGCAAAACTGGACACAACATCTGTACCTGATTTGTATGCATAGCAATCATGTAATTCTTTCTTTCACAGTATACTCTACATACTTACCCAAAACCTTAGCCCCCTTTCGTTTGCTGTAAATTTACACGATGAAACTGAATGAATTCAATCCAATCAATACTATTCCGTTTGACTTTGTTAGAGCAGGAAGCTGCGGATTATTGCAGTCGCATCAGCCGGAGAGGGTTTTACTGTAATCTATATAAAGGTAGCAATTTGTCGAGTAGCTAGCTAATAAAATTTATGCACTCTAAGCCTGAAGGAAAATGCTATATTTCCAATATTTTCCGCTGCGCAGAATATTTCCTGGCGGTATAAATGTCTGCCTCGTTATTTTATTTCCGACGTTAAAAGAGCGAAACTTTTCCAACCGTCAGCCATTTTCCTAGAAAAGATATCTGGATTCTCGTCTTTGTCTAGAGCAGGTTGTGTCTTGCAGAATCTCGCTTCGTTTAATGACCATCTGCAAATCCTGTGATGTAATTAATGTAGATATTTGGTATCAAAAAGCACAAAGTTCTGAAGGTGATGTCTTTGTTAGTAGGTATCGGGCTGAATGTGGGTCGACCCACGCATTCAGGTCAAGAGCGTTGCGTTTACAACACCGCAGGGATTTCGAGTACAAAACAGACCTTAAGTTTTGGAAATAGGATTCGTTTTAGAAAAATAACGTTTGCGTGGTAGTCGCACATTGGATTTGTCGTCTTTGTAACCAAAGTCTGAAATTTTAAGTTACGAATATGAATATATCGTCAAATGAAACTCTGAAATAAACGTTACCATTTGTCACCCCTATGCATATAACCTCTTTCCTGAGTTAAGAGTTCAGTTCATAATGTCTCTTTTGAGTTGGCAAGAAGTTCCGACAGCGGAACACCATCAACAGCTGCAAATGTTTGCTCTGTGTTGTACGGTGTACCGCGTCGCAGTAACATCGCCTCCAAGTGTCTATATTTGCGTTCACGTCTTTACATATCTGCTTGAATGCTTGGCAACTTGTTTACGACATGTTTATCTGGTTGGGCCGCGAGATGTTGGGAATAATTTGACTTAGTTGTTGTGTCATATTATAAAGCTTTTCCTTCATAAGTATTAGATATATAATTATCTGGTGTATGTTCGCTGAAATAATATCTCAGCGATTATAACACTGCTTATGTCGTGTTTCCTTGGCTCCACTCTGTAGTCTGTACTCCGATACTTCTGACATTGGCACTGGTTACTGTGGTTGCTATGCCGCATTTACACATGTATGAACATCAATCATCTGCAAGATTTGGTTCGTTTTTAGAGATGCTAAAAGTATTTATAGAAGTTGCATTCTTGCTGTCTGGTTGTAATTAATATTTATAACAAAAATGAAATGTCTTCAACAGAATGCTATTATTGGATGCCCCTCGTTTTTTTGTCGATATGACTTTAATTGAATTATATGTACTTATAGTAAAAAGGAAAAAAATACCAAAGTAATGTCCGTCCAGGCAATATAAATGAATTAAATTAAAGTCTTACGTGACCCACATCTAGGATAAACTCGGTAGTCTCGGTACCAAGTTCTTACATATTTTATGCGAGAACTGGAAAACTAGCAAATGAATATTACTTTTCCTTCTTATCTTCTGACCAAATTCATGAATTTCGTTAATTTTTAGTCATTTAGATTTTTTAAATAAGGGGCCGTCCATTAATCACGTGAGGTCGTTTTTCTCATTTTTTGACCCCCCCCTCCCCCCTGGTGATATTTGGTGAGGTTTGGGACCAACCCCCCCTCCCCCCCCCCCCTGGATCACGTGTATTTTTTTGAAAGTCTATGTAAAGGCAATTTTTGACTAGAAAAAATATAGGTATACATACTACAAATCGTTAAAATTTTTGCGCCGTCCAAAATATCGGTTCAGAAATACTTAATTTTTGACAAAAAATTAATACACGTGATGTCTAACGAGAACCCCCCCTCCCCCCTCGTGATGTTTCGTGAGGTTTTCAGTACCCCCTCCCCCCCCCCTTTGAGCCTCACGTGATTAATGGACGGCCCCTAAAAACGTATTTCTTTTAAATCGTCTTTCATATTAATACCGTTGAATTTGAAAGTGTACTTTGAAGTAAATATATATCATCTTTACTTAATAATTAAACTAAATTAAACATTCTCTGGAGTTTTCTAATCAGGATTTTCTTTAATTTCCCTATCTATGTGGTTGTCTGGAGGGGATTACTTTTAGTTATTACTAAAGGCCGCCGATTGTGCTATTTATTTTCTGTTCAGTGTACGTAAAACTGTTTCTGTTTGTGTGCATTAGATCTAACGCTTCGATGTGATCAAGTTATCGAAGTGTAAGAGACGCGACATGGCGCCTCCCCTTTGCGAATTCCCTCCCTGCAGTCTATCGATTGTCCATAATCGTACCTCCAGCTGGATACGTTCGAACGTTCGAACTGACATGCGAGTGGCACTTGTCGCCTGCCAGAGACACAGCACTGTCCACTGTCCAGTCCAGTACGTCTAGTACTTACAGGTTGGATAGTTTGTCAATAACTATAAAAGTTTACGTTGTTTCACATACAAAGTGGCGCCCATATCGGAATGTACTCGTATTATGAAACTTTTGAAAGATAATGTATGTAGATGACAGAAGAAATCCATAAAAAAATTCGTTTACGCAAATTGCAACACCCGTACTAGAAGCCCAAGGTGTGATGGTTCTGCACTCGGTGGCCCTGCCTGGGTGCCTCTAAGCAGCTCTTGAGACAATATTACCACAACATCTGCCAATATAGGTCATTGATGAATTGATATTATTTTATTACGCAAGTTCATTGTACTTAATCATGAATAAAATATTTAGTAGGTTTTAAATGCAGGCTTGTTTTTCAAGATAGTTATTTAATGTTTTACGTGAACCAAATAAGTCCAATATGTTGATGTTATTCCCAGAGGGTCTTCTATTTGCGTCGTGCAGTAGCCTTGACTAGAAATGGCTCTCTTACTTTATTGAGGGTAGCAGTTTATTTAGAACAGGGAAAGTAAGTGGTCGTGGGCGCTTGCTCTCTCATTAATCGTTTATTGTGAAACTATTGCAGTCGTCCTCGATTGAAAATCAATTTAATTATTTATTTATACGTAAATTACGATTTCTGTTCTTTAAAAAAGAATTTTCAAAATCGGTTCATAAACGGCGGAGTAATCGGTGAACATACATAAAAAAAAAGATCCCGACGAATTGAGAACCTCCTCCTTTTTTTGAAGTCGGTTAAAAAGGAAAGAAATGGGTTAAATACTTTTGTTTTATCACTTTTTCTGAATAACCTTTTGTCAATTTGGCCGGCTTTTAAGAGGAAATCATTCAAATTATGCAATAGTGATAACATGACATGATAATCCGCATCCAAATCGATCTATCCGTCTCGGAACTACGCGATGACACAACAGACAGACAGACAGATACACAATAAGCAATAGAATACCAGTATGTTTCGTTCGAGGGTTGAAAATGCAAATTCAGTCCTCGCCCAGTAAGCTATCTCGCTGTATTCAACAGTTTACCATTTAGATCGTCTTGAACAAGCAAACGCGTTCTTCGCTCTCGAACAACACATTTTAATAGGGTATAAAAGGCTGTTCATTTCTTCCAGACAACCTTTTGGTAGAAGAATATGTTAATAAATTATAATATATGCGATGTGTATGTGTTAACGGCTACTTTGTAGGTGGTTAATTTAATTAGAAGGTAATCGCTGGGCAGTAGAGCGAGGGAGGCGGAGCGACGAGCCTCTGTAAGACCCAGTTTGACTTTCATTGTTCCTCGCGAAATCTGCTCGCCTGGTACATGTGTAGTCTGAAAATTGATTCCACTGTTGACTGTTAGTTATTTTATGTATATTATTTAATTCTGAATTGCACAAATATGCCAAAAGTATTTAAGTAGGTTCTAAAAATCCATCTCCAGTACGTTACCTGTTTTCATTGATTTAAGTAGGTGCATGGTACATCAGAATAATGTTAAAACTTGATGGACGTACAATACGTACATGACCCCTTGTTTCAACGGACTCCTACATTTCAGAATTATACTACCTAGGCTTGTATCATGGTGCACACGTACCTACTTACAATCTTACCATATCGTATTCAATTCTATACATTCAGTGGGTGAAAATGTTGAGTTGAATGAAATGAAAACAAGCAAACTCAAATGAAAACTCATGCGAATTATTACAAGCCCCATTCATAGTCATGGAGCATTCATGTGCAAGACAAATAAATGTACCTACTTACATACTATCTACTTAAAGTATACAGCGGATAGCGACGAGAACACAAGTTCTCCACAGCGTGAGTGTGGATGGTTCACCGAGATCGCGAGAAGTCTCGAGGAACCTCACGCCGAGAAGTCTTATCGGCGTGATTCTGGATAAGGCATCTTTGATCGGTTTATCCATGATCCCTCCAAAGGGGTAACAAGAGATGCTTTGCTTTCTGTTAGTCTCAACTTAGATTTCAATGCTGTACGTAATGTGCATTTTAACCAGGTTTTGTCAGACTCGATATTTGAAAACTTTTAAAATTTCCATTGCCCGTTCGTTTTTATCATCCCATTTCTGTTTATGAAAGGTGACTGGCGGATCTATGGATGGCCAAATTAATGGACATTTCGACCTGAAAGCTGCCATGCAGATAGCTTTTAGGTATTTCACAGAGGTCCATTTATTATTATTTTTGAACCGAGGGCTATCTTTTTATAAAGTTTTACATATATTTTTTAGTACTTAACTAATCTTTGTCCGCACTCCGCATCGCATAGTGGTGGACTATGTCATTAATTTTACTCAAACAACTGTGAACTAATTAAACATACTTTGTGAAACTGAAGTTTTTTTAAAATACATACATATTTGCTTAGCGTAAGTTAGTAAGTAATTAGAACGGCGGCCCACTGCACCACTATGCTCGCCTTGCTCGTCAGCCGATCAAGATTACTCGTTTGCATGTTTCATTTCATCAGTTTTCGCGGAAAATCAACTACGTACCGTCCATTCCGAATAGCTTTTTAATTATCGTAACGATAGTTCCAAAGAGTTTGTATAGCCGCCGCGCTGTGAAAGAGGTTAGCATGTTTTTATTTTTTAATTTGAATGTCGGGCAACAGTTAGAGCAGCCAGGAGCGTAAGTGGTGTATCGGGCCGGAGCCTCCCTACAGTTTAATGGATGGATGTTTTTTTTCTATTTGTTGTAAGGTGGCACAGAGGGCCCGGGCCGCCGCCCCCACCTGTCCTACCTCCACTTACGTCTCTGGATGTATCGTACGTCAACACATCATACATAGCTGTATCATTCTGTGTCTGCACCGAAGCTAAGCTACGTAGCTATGTACCTAATCCGTTTACGAAGAAATCATCCACCGGTAGGTAAACGTGGAAAGGAAATCCAAAAACTTTCTGCTAGCTACGTAGCTTAGCAAAACTTTGGTGGATACACAGTGGAAGCCCTCCTGCCAATTAACAGTACCAAAACAAATAACGCTATAATTATGTACAACTGCTATTTCACTTGCTTTTCTTCAAATTCTCGGTAACAGGTTTTAGTAAATAGCGTTTGAATGGTATCGTTCGTTGGAAATGGGGTTGATTTAACCGTCTCTACTGCTTATTTGTTTTTGATTTAGTTAGTTGCTCTACTTTCTTGTTTGTCTTTATTTGCAACTTACGTTAATTACCATAAACCTTTTTGCTATATCTGTAGATAAATGAATTGCTTCCTGCAAACCTGAAACACTTATAGCCCAAAACCATAATCATATCCGTCTCATATCCAGAATGAATTCCAGTGCGTTATTAACAGCATCCTAGTTATTTGCTTATCTGTTGTTTGTCGAGTTTTTATTCATTTTTAAGTTTGAATGCAGTTCCGTGCTAACAATGCTAACATCGATCGGGCTCGAGCTCGTGTCAACATTCAACAATGAAGCTGCTATAAAATATGTCACGCTTTTGACCTATTTGTTCATTCATTGTGAGTTCCTCATCTAGTGCTGTATAAGCGTTGTATAAGTGGTATAAGTATAACTGCTCTGTAAGTTAAATCGTTTCCCCTCCTGCGCGGGACACACCCACTATTAATAATGCATTCAGTTTATTTCATATTTCTGCACAAGTTCTTACTGTGTTTTGTTAGTTCTTCAAATGATGCAGATGAACCGTGTAATTTATTAATAGTTTAATAGTGATGTTTAAAAATTAAAATGTTGATTCCGTTATAGCAAAATATTGCTGACCCAATACTCTAATATTATAAATATGTCCTCATACATGGTAGTCCAAATCCTACTTAGCTCTTATCGAATTTGTTCATTTGTATTCTCACTTCTCACATTATCTCCGCTCTATATCCCTATCACTCACAGGTAATCCAGAAAATCGGATTAGTGATTGGTCAATAAGGAACCGCTTAGGGAAGTAAGCTGTAAAAGACATGAAAACCCGCGTTATTCTTTAATTGCCAACGCACATCCTAAGTATACAACGTCGAGCACTACAGCTAGACTAGAGCCGTATATGGAGTAGTGTTTCAGTAGCCTCACTCGCATGTAAATGATGCACAATAGTTGAGTCATTGTCTCATCGCAGTGAGCGCGAATCGCATTATCGCTAACCGCATCAATGCAAGGTCGTTGCTCCGCTCACAATAGCTCATTTGGCTCATATTCATGTCCGGACACAGACACATACAAATGGGATTCAGATCCTTTTAATCGCTCCGTTTAATAGGGAAAAAACTGTTTTCCGACAATCTTTTCATGAGAATTTTCAAGATAAGTTTTCAGGGAAGTTTAGGGTAAGGGACAATATAAATGAAACTTTTTAGAAGCCTCTTTTTGGGACAAAGGATATAAAACAATTTCATTATTTTATTTTTAAAGTTAAGTTGGCAGGCCTTGCTTATGAAAAGAACCAGTTTAGAACTCCGCTCAACAAGTTTACAAGTGGTGCTTTGGGGGCTTCTTAAGAGCTATTATTTCAATAATTTTTAAAAGAATCAAGCATTTCATTAATTAATTTACGCCAGAAGTGGTTCTTTTTTAAACGAATGTATGCAAACCGTTATAGTTTCGCTTCGGAAATTACGACATTTACGGAAATTCTGTTCAGTTCGTATTCTATGTTGTTCCTATCACTACTAAAGAGGTTTTTAGGAATATATTTTGCATCTAGCATTTGAATTTCCTTGGATTGTTGCCATTGCCAAAGCACCAGCCGACAGAGAGCTGTTCTATCCTCAATCGCCCATGTAAGTTCGTTTAGTTCCCTCCAACCTCCAACACATAGTTAGATGTAGACAAAACTACTCTTCCACCAACATTGGCCATATTATATCTTACAGTCAAAGGCGCGGCCCAAGATCTCTCTGTGTGATGATTGTCCAATGTTTGTCGAGGGTTTAGTTGGAGCTTGGCCAAGGTTTGAGCAGATAGTGAGTAGGACTCGTGGGAGTCAAGTGCTCGTCAGGCACGTGAGCTCGTCGATGGAAGTGAAGATTAGGAATCGGTCGTCGTGGTCATTTTGTTGCTTTCGGGCCGCGATGGCCGTAGATTACTTACAGTGGCGGCGGCTTACTTACTTACATCATTTAATTATCTGTAAAATCTAGATGTGCTTTCTTTGAACCTCACCTTGTTTGGTTATCCCTCTTGTACTTACCGTAACAAACACTGGATCGCAGCGTCTATTAAACTGTTATGTAAATAATTATTTACCCATTATTCCAAGTTTTCTCCTATTATTTTTTACGTTATCATTATCAGTTAGGCACAGTCTATACCTAAGAGAAACATTCTGCGCTTTCTCCACTGAAGCCAGTAAATCCAGCTATCGAAGGCCCTCTCAATCAATAGTAAGCAGCCCTTGGTGAAGGTCAAGGGCTGAACTAGACTCCGCTCGATGAACTGTGATGCCCCCTGCGTGATACTGACCAAGAGTACGCGTACATCGGGCAAAGTACCTAGAGGTCCTCTGCGTCAGATGTGTGTGTGTGGCATGGTAGCTACGGAACGGATATACTGATTTGGATGCGACCAGTATTCAATGTTTCGTCTAAATCGGTCTTGTTGTTTAAAAGTTATAAACTTACCGTTTCTTTTCAGAAGGTTTTATCGTAAAGAAAGTATTCGATATTGATGCTATCTCAGCTTCGTGAATTGGCCGAGAGGTCAATGTTCGTAAATGTGTGGGTCAGTCGTGGTCGTGTATGGAACTCGTTATCTATTTAATTAATCTACGGGCGGTATTGCAACTCACGAGTCAGAGGTGATTCAGGTTTCTCTTCACTCATATCATTGGCGTGTCACGTCTATTTAGTAGATTTTCTCTACCTACTTGCTGCTACTGAAACAAAACTTGTTAGTAGGTAATACCTACGTCTTATTTGATTGTACAGAAAGCTATTATGTATTATTACGTGATTATAAAGTTACAATCGTTACCCGTAAGTTCATGCCTCAATCGATAACGTTTATCTTCTCGCATGATTTTCCTTCTATTACTTGGTTAATTTTTTCCATCGCAATACAGGTAGGTAAATTAGATCAAGTGTAGAGTAATGATGTAAGAAGCGAGTGACGCGAGTGCGAGGTTCTAGAGTTACGCTCCGAGCTACGAGTAGCGTAAGGCGATTATAAACACCCCGTATAGTGTCGTATTTGCTGACGGAGCTGCAATACGTAGATAATTTATGTCTGAGTATATTTATTATGTATATACCTACGGTAAATGCTTTCTGACTGTGTTTACGACTTCTGTTTTTATGTGTTTATTTTAGCTATCATAAACTCTTCAGCTAAAACTAGGCTTAGCATATTAACTGGTACTTAAATATGAATTTCTACAGTTGATGGTCTTTTTTACAAGTTAGTTTACAGTTACTCAATAGTCCTTATATTCATTTACTTACCTACTTAGAAAATTGTTCTAGCATCTATGAACTACGGGATGTTTCGAGAGAATTGCGGGCATACGTTCCAAAACTTTGTCTGTAAGAAAACATTTGGCACTCATCTGACCTGTTATCAGACCCGGAAAGTATACACTCAGTTCAGAGAAAGCTGAGTTCCTTATACGCTGAAGATATACAATATTCTTCCAGCATCTGGCGGCTTGCCAGACCCGGGCTATGTGAATAACGCACCTTTATTAAACTCTATAAAAGGACCATTAACGACCCATATAGGTTTGGCTTGTGAGATTTCTAGGGTTCGCTGGACCTTAGACGGGTAACCGGCAGTGGTTGGATGAGGAAGGCTGAAGCCGAAGGTGTTGTGGCGCTCCTTAGGAGAGATGTCCAGTAATTGCTTGATGATGATGGTTCCCTTTGTCACTTTCTTTAGCAAGTTCCTATTTATGTTACTGCCGAAAGCCTAGACTGGTCGAGTCGAGTGACTTAGGCGTTCTTCTATTCTATTCTATTCACACTTGCGCATCAATTAACATTATTATTAAAGTACAGAATCTCCTGTGTGTATGTATCACGTGCTATAAACAGTGTAAAGCATCTGATACGTTAATCTCCGGATAACATCTGTCCGCTCTTCCGCGACGGTGACTCAGTGTAGTATTCCTGGAGATCTCCTGTGACGGATGACCTAGTCTTCATAACCACTCCGTGTTTTCTGCTGAAAATCAAGGCACTTAACAACAGTTAAGAATGTTAAGATCAGTTATGATGAAAACTAAACCCACAGTGCGAAAGATCCTTGCAAGTGCCTCCTCTGAAAGTGAAGTTACCGTCAGAATCTTGGTGTTTGGCTGCCCAGATGAAAGTAGACGGTGTAGTTTCAGTTACATGGAGTGGATAATGTGAGGTTTAATCTGAAAGGTTCTGAAACTTTCATGTAGAGCGCCAGCAGAGAGTTAGACTTTGTTTTTGTTAGCATTATAGCACCTTAGCAACACGTGGAATGTTTGTTGTGTAGCATTGTGGTTTGTAGGTGTAGTCGTGGCCGCGACCTTGCTTGAATCATTTTTTCACTCACACATTTTTTGTTTACTCCGCCTCACACACACACACACACACACACACACACACACACACACACACACACACACACACACACACACACACACACATGCACACGTTTATCTGTGCTCTGTAGAGAGGAGTAAACACGAGGGTCAACGGCCTCCGTGTTGTGAATATAGTCTAGCGGAGAACTGTAGTAGCGTGGACGGAACATTCGCTGTAAAACGGGTTGGCATTGTCGAGAATATATATTATTTAAATGTTGATGGAATTATTAGGCCGTTGGTTCTTCTTCACCTATTTTTCAATGTATCTGAGTAAAAAATGCTCACATATCGTTTCCCTTACTTGTACAATACATTGTATGCACCTATGTATGTATTTGTATAGAATTCAGTTAATATAATGAGGCGTGCGCAGGCGTGGCGACGTTGCCTCGCGGTACTACGCACTACTACGCATCTCGTTCGAACCTCGTGGATAACGCAATAATGAACCAACCTGACGAGCTCAGCTTACGAATGTATACTGTGATTGTGATGACGATTGCATTTAAATGACCGGTATATGATATCAGATCACACGTGCACAGCTAAATAATAATGTTTCTTTTAGCTAAAACTTAGTAAACTTGGTAAAATGATGACGTTTTTGCACATCAGCCAATCAGATTTCGGGCGATGTTGTCGAGTGTGGGCGAAAATGCCAACAATTTAGTGATGCGTAGTATTTAGTAGCGCGGCCTTGACTGCCGATTACACACTTTTACAACTCGAACATCTCGGTCGGTAAACAAAACCATCAACAAAATATAAACAGCTGGTGATTTCTATTCTTTCAAGGGAAACGGCTGAACGTATTTTGATGAAATTTTATAAGTAGAAAGCTGATACCCTGCTGATACAGCCAAGTTATATAGCATCTCACTACGTACAACATCATGCAATCGCGTCGATCTAGCAAGGTGGAGAGCATCCCTTGATACTTATTACTCTTTGTGGTTCTTAAACATAAAAGGGAAGCGTATTTCGCGTCACTTGCTCCAGCTTGCAGATTTTAAGAGCTATGACAGATTTTTTGAAGGATCATCGAAACTTAAAGTGTACTAAATAATAACACCCCTCTCCTTCTCCCCCCAGGTCACGGCAAGACGCACAAGGACGCCGCATCAGTGCGCGCCACGCACCCGATCCCGGCGGCGTGTGGCCTCTACTACTTCGAGGTGCGCATCGTGTCCAAGGGCCGCGACGGCTACATGGGCATCGGCCTGTCCGCGCACGGCGTCAACATGAATCGCCTGCCAGGTCTGTGCAGCATCAGGGTTTAATGCTACTGGATAAACATAAGACGATCCAATATGCGATCCGATCGCGCGCGGCAAAGAGCGTTTACATGAAGAGGTCCACGCGGGATCGGATCGCGTTGGGTCGTCTTGTGTGAACCAGGATATTAATGAGGGCCCGGTGGTCACTTTAGCTTCAGGAAAACAAATTTTCGCAGAGCTGCTGCGCAACATCGCATGACATTGATGCTATTGTTCTTTCGTTTTTTCGAAAAATTGTATAGCTGAACTAGGGTTGGTCACTGTATAAGAGTTAGCTAGTGAGCGTATGTATATGGCTGACTGTAATGTAAGGCACAGTACAATGGATACGTCACTCGGGGAAGCTCCAAAACACATACTTTTCATTAATTTGTACATGTAAAAGACTAACAACACACCCTTAACTCAATGTTTCACCCATGCTAGTGTAATAAATAACAGTTACATAAAACACATATATGTGTAAGATAATGTAATAATGTGTATTATATGTGCGATGTGCGTCGAAGCTCGCGACGCAACAAGCCTATTCCATTTATTCGCGTAGTTAGTGAAACCACTCCAAACCCATTAAAAATGAGTTGTGGCTTTTAGCAAACGCTATTTCATTCAGACTGTTTTATATTGATGATTTATTTAAAAAACCGCAATATTTCTGAGCGACTTATCAGCTGTACAATATACTCGTCCAACGCTAACTGACCAGCGACTGAATACATCTGCCTAATATTTTCCCCACTGTGACAAACCCTGGTCCACATGTGTTTGTCATCGACACGCTAAGAAGAACTGCAGATACAAACAGCTAGTTCTAAAAAGTATCAGTAAAGTATAGTAAAAAGTTTTCTCACGGTGGCTTCGCGTTTTGCCTGCTACTTGCACGTCAATAAAACCCGTGAAGGAAGAAAGTTGGTAAACAAATAAAAGAAGAAGGAACAACTGAAAAACTTTGAAACTACTGACAGACGCTGCAGGGCCGCACGAGGTAGTAAAATGAAAGTTCTTAGCAAACGTTTTGCATCAACTTTCCAAGTAGTCAAATAAAATAGTTTTCTAAACTTTGTTGGTTACACTATTTATTTCACGTAATGTAAAGCCAAGCCAGCCAAGCAAACTGCTTTTGTACGTTATTTAGCTACACAATTATTCATAAAAACTTACCTTTAAATCTCTATCATTAATAAAGTTCACAGTTCCTGATGGTTGATTGAAGCATTCCTCAAATATTGCTATCGTCCCATTTCATTGCCAAACATTCTTCAAAAACCCAAACGCCACCCAAAAAGTTCACTATCCCCCACATCTTAAAACAAGCATTCCTCCCAACATATCTTAAAAAACCCCACCCTAAAACATCTCCCCCCTAACCCCCTCTACCCCGCAGGCTGGGACAAGCACTCGTACGGCTACCACGGCGACGACGGGCACTCGTTCTGCTCCTCGGGCACCGGCCAGCCCTACGGGCCCACCTTCACCACGGGCGACGTCATCGGCTGCGGCGTCAACCTCATAGACAACACGTGCTTCTATACCAAGAACGGACACCATCTGGGCATCGCGTTTAGGGGGTTGCCGGTGAGTTACTGAATTATAACGTTATTGTGTAAGTTCAAGGGTGCTTTTCCACCAGAGATGTGCAATGCTACGTTGCTATTGATATGCACCAATCATTTTAGTTCGTCCTCATATATATTAATACATAGCATAGCACTGGTGGGAGCGGTTTTTAGGGTTCCGTAGCCAAAATGGCAAAAACGGAACCCTTATAGTTTCGTCATGTCCGTCTGTCCGTCTGTCCGTCTGTCCGTCTGTCACAGCCGATTTACTCGGAAACTATAAGTACTACAGTGATGAAATTTGATGGGAATATGTGTTGTATGAACCGCTACAAAAATATGACACTAAATAGTAAAAAAAAGAATTGGGGGTGGGGCCCCCCATACATAATGAGCACATGTAACTGAGGGATGAAATTTTTTTTTTCGATGTACATACCCGTGTGGGGTATCAATGGAAAGGTCTTTTAAAATGATATAAAGTTTTCTAAAAAACATTTTTCTTAAAGTGAACGGTTTTTGAGATATCAGCTCTCAAAGTCGTAAAAAGTATGTCCCCCCCCCTCTATTTTTATAACTACGGGGTATAAAATTCTAAAAAAAATAGAGGTGATGCATGCTAATTAACTCTTTCAACGATTTTTGGTTTGATCAAAGTATCTCTTATAGTTTTTGAGATAGGTTGATTTAACTGTAATTTTGCTGCTACGGAACCCTTTGTGCGCGAGCCCGACTCGCACTTGGCCGGTTTTTTTTTTTACATCATCGCAGTATAGCTGCATAACACATCTCCGGTTAAAGCCAGCCTTAGTGAGGAAGCAGATGATGCGTTGATTTCGTCTTGTAAGTTGTGACTTGTTGTAATTAGCTTGTTAATTTGTTTCATCATAATCCTGTACATAAATATAACAATTAGTCACTATCCACAACAACTCAATGATCACACTTCCGGTTAGTGAAAATTAATTTCTGTTTAATTAATGGCGTTATCATAAGAGTGTTACATTACATACATTTACTTGCTTATTTCATTGAATACATACGTATATTTACATTAACTTCGGTCGAGGGGTTGGTGTTATCAAACTCAATGATAACTTATACATAATTATTACTTATAATGTGGATGTGCCAGACAGCTACATAAACTAGAATTTTGACCCTACTTATACAAAATCCAGCGCCTGTCTCACAAGGTATAAGTATAATGATAAAATAAAAGGCCTATTTATCACATCAATTAAATTCCGTAACTTCCCAAACATGTCAACCAACTTTATCAAACATATCAATTGAAACCCATTTCCTCACCCCCCAGCCAAACCTGTACCCGACAGTGGGCCTCCAGACTCCCGGCGAAGTGGTCGACGCGAACTTCGGCCAGTCTCCCTTCGTGTTCGACATAGAGGACATGCTGCGGGAGCTGCGCGCGCGCACCCGCTGCGCCATCGACGAGCTGCCGCTGCCCGCCGAGCAGGGGCAGTGGCAGGCCGTGCTGCACAGGTCAGTGCCGGGGACAGTGCCGGGGGCAGGAGCAGGGGCAGTGGCAGGAACAGTGGCGGAGACCGTGCCAGTGTCGGGTGAAGTCATAGGCAAAATCTTAACGAAATGTAATTTATGCTTAGCTGTGCCGAACGTGGCGCGCTGAATTAAATCCTGATTTATCTGTTTCATCATTGGTTATCTAACCACATTGCGTTTACGGGCTGAAAGGGTACCTCCTATTATGTGTACAGCGGGTGTTAGAAAACGTATTTTCAAAAGGCGTACAGCAAAAGTTGTTTAGAATGTCTCCCTCTTTCGGCTTACTCCCTTCTAGCAACACCCTGTCCTGTATTTTGTGTAACTGACTATCTCTCGTCTCCTTTACAGGATGGTATCCTCCTACCTGGTGCACCACGGCTACTGCGGCACGGCGCAGGCGTTCTCGCGCGCCGCCGCGCTGCCCATAGCCGAGGACGTCACCTCCATCAGGAACAGACAGCGTATGTTACTAGATACCTATTGTTATAATCAATATGTCAAGAGATTAAAATCAGATATGCAATTCATTGATTTTCCGCCCGAGACGCAAGCGAAAGATGGCGTTGGTGGAGGGCCAGAAAGTTGTTGGTATAAAGTATGTTACGAGAAATCGTTCACTTTTTATTCGTTTAGGGTGGAATGTATACTGATTCACTCTACAGTAAAGCACAGTGGAATAGCCCTTATTGATCACGCTGCCTAGATATCAATATATCTCTGAAGCAAATTGACCATTTGGGACCATCTCTAAAACACGAAAACGAAAGCTGCTACTAATATATTTGGAGATATTTATAAATGCACAGTTTATGGATGGTCTGAAGACCAGGCATGCGGGACTTACCACGGAAAACGTGCTGATTTACCTAATCTCGAACCTCTCTATTTCCCCTTAGGGATATCAACGCTGATTCTCTCCGGTCGCATCGGGGAAGCCATCGAGCTGACCCGCCTGCTCTACCCCGGGCTGTTGGAGCGAGACGAAGAGCTGCTGTTCCTGCTGCACTGCCGGCAGTTCGTGGAGATGGTCAACGGCTCCGACGGAGAGGTGGGTGCTTATTGTGTAGGGTGTAGAGGTTATTGTTGTCTATCCCGGCCTCTGGTCTTAGGAAGAGGTTGGATCTTATGTTGTAGGGCCTACAGGCTGTAAAGATTATTATTATTGTTGTAAAGTGCTACTGTTAGTCTGTTACCTGCTCTTACAGATAGATTAGATCTTATTGTGTAGGTTGTAGGGCTCATTGGTGTCTACCCGCTGATTGGTCTTAGAACTTAATGACTCCGTACTACTACCTACTACGTTATTAAATTACGCTACAGTCCGCCCCCTAGAATCAATGAATACAGGATTTTCATGCTATTTGCATCCTAAAGCATCCATTGGATTGTGTGATATGTGATGGAGTATATTGCTAGAATAAAACGAACTTCGGCGTCTCCGCGAGCAACAATACAAGCTCCCTAAGAATCTCTTTATGTACTTATACCATGCCATATGCGATAGACGATGTAATATTCTTGTGAGTGTAGTGTACGTCTTGTGAGTATGTGTGTATGTGTTTGTCTATGTTTGTTACTTCTTCACGTCAAAACGGCAGAACCGATTTTAACGAAATTTGGTATGGAGCTAGCTGAGACCCTGGATTAACACATAGGCTTTTTATCGCGGTATTCTCACGGGATAGACCAACAAAGCTCGCGGGAATAGCTAGTTATGTAATATAATGTGTGTAACGTATGTATTCCAGACGTGCGGCGAGAAGGCGGGCAGCAACGGCGTGGCGACGTCGGTGATCGCGCACACCGGCCGCGCCACCAACGGACAAGACCTCAAACACACCAACGGTACACTGAGTCTGCTTTCATATCAAGTCGGGGTTACCAATTTGACTGTACGAGAAATACTTATACTGTGTTATGGCGCTAACCTTATATGCTAGCCTAGCACGGAGCGCAAAACGCGTACGTCAAAATGTGATAAAAATTCTCCGCTAGGACGCGCGATGTGAGTGAGCGCGATGCAAAACATTTGTCACGTCTTGATGTGAAGATGCACGTAACATACGTGGCTATCAATAATCCTCATCGATAAAATGATTGTCTACTACACTAAAGAATGCTCAGTCTCCCATCAGGCACCACGTAACTGCTAAATAGTATTGAAATAACACACATTCTAGACATCCAACTAAAAAGTAAAACTCTCCTTTTCCAGGTGTAACAGAAGAGTCGCCGCCTCCGGTGGAGAAGAACGGCGTGAACGGCGCGCGGCCCGACGCCGACGTGGACATGGAGCCCGCCGAGCCCGCCGCCGACGCAGGTACCGCGGGGGGGGGGAGGGGATATGTCGGGGAGGGAAAACGCACTACAAGGGTGTAGATTGTTTTTCGCTTAATGAAATCGTTGTGGTAACGTTGTTGCTCTTACCATGATGTTGTTTTGGACATACTGGCATTGCAGCTCTGAAAAGTAGTAGTCTTCCGGGGCCTCCACCACCATCGAGTCCAAAGTGTTGTGGGGTATTTTGGAGAGGCCTATGTATGAGGAGTTTAAGGGTTTTGCTAATGATCACGATATTCCCGAGTGCTTACTTCAAATGAAAATATGTGATAAAAACTTTTATAATGTAGACGTTGATTTGATGCCGGAATTCGTACTAGGTGACTCAATGGTTGCCTCCTCTAGGGAGTATGGACGAGACCTTTGTTGAATGCCACAGATAATTTAATTTAATGTGAAAAAAACAGACAATTAATGTCTAATCGTCGTAGGTATATTATTAATTTAGTGAAAATTATATCCTAAATACGTATAGTCTATAACATTTAAATAATATATACTTACCTAAGCCTATTTTATACCTACATATAATAGCAAAAATATAATCATATTTGCTTACCTAATTATTATTTTACTTATGACACGAATTGGCCATTTAGTATTTACATCATTTAAAACTAATTTACGTATACAAGTAATGATAGTGCTAATTATTTTTGTGTATACCTGTTTATAATGATGGTTTCTAAGTGTTTATTAATTTATTTGCACATCACATCATTCATATTTTTCTTTATTATTTTATTTATATTTTTGTAGACACATTACACATTTATCCATAAAATATATTTTAGAATAAAATTTCATATAATTTGCTGGGCGCGTCAAAGCTTTTGCATGGTATAAAATATTAATATTCAAATATCTTTATGTAACTTTTAACAAATATGTATTGAAATTAAATAAACACTCTCTAATACATTTCTAATACATAATGTAATCACCATCCCAAAATTCAAAATATAAATAATTATGAAATCATCATCCCAAGATCTTGGATCTGGGGTTTAAAATTAAACAAAAAGCGACAGGAAAACGGATAGAACCAGCGCCAAAAAGACGTAAGTACATCGCGTACGGCGCGACGGTGAAAATTGGACCTTATCCCGTGAGCAGAGAGCCTAATGCTTGTGGTATGCAAGACAACTGGTTCAGTAACACTTACGTAGTTAATTAAATCGCTTCTTTTTCACTAACATTGTCAATCACCGCGGATTTGTAGCCTGTTCAACAGTATTTTTTCAAGCCAAGTTCACATACATTTTTTAAAATCTAAGTTCTAAATCTAGGAATTATGAACTTCAGGTGTGCCCCAACGATGGTCTCTTTCCATCCGTTGTTGAAATGGTTACAAGTCTTTTCATAGTTTGGTCACATTCGCTCATCTGCACATAGTTGCACGGTTTAATTTAAGTTTATTTTGTTAATTTAAAGTTTTGTTAAGTTGGCGACGAGCTTAGCATGAATTAAAGACGCGGGTTCTTGAAAACTGAAAATATTAATAAAAATTAATCTATTTTCAGTTTTTAAAGCCACTCATTACAAAGATACTGATTCCTTATCAAAGTTCTTATACCGTAAACATAATAATAAATTTGTATCAGTATCTTTGGTCTGTAAGAGGGAGGTTAGGTAAGAATAATGTAGATAGTCACATGGTTTATTCTATGGACAAGTGATTACAATGCAAAATTACCCAATTTAAAAAAATACTCTGCCGCAATCGCTTACCCTAAGAAAAACCAAATTGACGCGCGGCGCAAACGAACTGTCACTGTGACATCTGTCATGGTGACAGTTGGTCTGTGGCGCTGTCAGCCTGACAGCTGGTGTCGCTGGCTGGTTGTAGGGTTCGCGCCGGTGAAGGGCATGCCGGGCGTGACGGCGAGCCTGGGCGCGCTGCTGCCGAGCTTCTACCCGCCCGGTGCGTATCCAACATGGCCGCCGAACTGACAGTTGATGGACGAACACAGATGAGAGATTTCGGTGCCGCCATTTTTAAATATGTCCGCTTGTTTCGCGCGCAATTTTCGGTTGTAATAAAAGTGGCACTTTTAAATTGGAACCAGGGTCTTTTTGATTAAAATGACTGACACGATTCGTGTGCAGCTAAATCTGGGATTTGTTTTCATCCAACATGTGGCAGTGCAACGGGGCCTCAGCAATGTAGTCATAGTTGTAGAATAGAAATGAGTGTTGAGAGTTCGTGAAACCCTTTATTTGTTTAAGTTAGTGGTTTTCTCCCATTTCATTTGTACATCGGTGATGCGTTAAATATATTATTAGAATACCTGATTCATTCATGTTTGTTTAAATAAAATAGTCCATAAAAGTTTGAGTGTAGCTTTTTGAAATAACCATATTCTGAACGTAAGGTTTGTCCTAGTATTTCCTCATTTAAAATAGATAAAGGGTGAGTATGTATTGGTAGACACAGAGTAAGTAAGTCCTGCTGTTTCTTACATCACCGGTTTTGTACTTGCAACACAAACTTTACTTATATTTTCATTTCTGAAGTTTATGTTGCATGTGTGAATATGCATGCCTTCCCTTTGGACCTAATTCATTATTTTCAAAATCATTCCAGCAATTTGGGAATTGCACAAAACTGGTAAATTTTATTTGCATTTCAAATAATGTCTCGAATTTGGTCCACTTCTGGTTTATTCACGGTTGTTGTTGCATGTGTTGTATTGTGCTGTCGTGTTTGGTTGAAGTATCGCACGAAAAAAATGTTGGAGGTGGAAGAAATAAGAACAACTTTAGTCAGGGCCTTAGGGCATGAAGTGTGTGTATTTTACACGCAAACTCCATGTCAACTGATTTCAATGACATACAATAAAAATATTATATGAAGTTGAAATAAAATAACGAAAACTTTTGAACATTTACATTGGGATGGTGGAAATCGAGATTCTTCGCATGATTTCTGAACAAACTGCTTTTTCTATCTATTTCAAAATATTATTATTTTACACAATATCCCTCCTATATCTGTTTATAAATACAGTGTATTATTATTATATATTTTTAAATACATATCAGCTCTAAATTATTATACAATATGAAATATCGGAAATTGATTACTTACAAATGGGGAATTATAAAACGAGCGAACAAAAAAAAACTTTGCGACTGATGATGACATACTGTTTTAATAACTTGAGCGGTATGAATTTGAGTAAGCGAAAAATTAACTAAACTGACGACGAATATTGATTTATAATAAAATCCAGAACGAGGTTACAAAAAGTGGATTGTGATAAATCCATTTCAGATATTAAAATTTTATCCGAGCGACTAAATTACTAAGTGAGCGACTGGAAATACAGAGAGAGCAACTTCAATATTAAGATATAGATTCGATTTTTCTAAGTGAGGTTATACTTAGCGAACTACTAAAAAGTTCACTTTGAGCAAAGTTTTGTATACTGCTATTAATGATTATTGGTTACTGATATTCTATTTGAGGGCTTATGTTTTTTATTTAGATACGCTTTTTTAATGAAAACTACAGATTTTTAAATGCGCGTGAATTCGAATGGGGGCGGGGCGACGAATCGTTGCAGTCAGGTGAGTCGTAGTAGGGCTCCTCATACCTATCAATGTTTCTTAGTATTAATAAGAAGTTTTTTTTAGTTGACTGAAGCGTCTTATTTTATTTTTTGTTCATTTGATTGAAATAAATGCATGCATATTACTTAGCTTTTACGGAGTACATTGTTTTATTTAATTACCCTTATATTTCAATAATAAAATTTCTCAACTAATAGAATAGTGTTTCTTCAAATAGTTATTTCATAATATTTTTATTTTTTAAATGTGAGCGCATTATACTCTGCTCATTACTGTATTTTTAAAAATGGTTTTTGTACTCGAAACACTTCATTTAAAATAAAATGCTGCTCAGTATAAAAAATACATTTGCCAAATATTGAAAAAAATGCAGGACGTAACGTTGACACTCAAACAAATATTAGGTCGCTCAAACATTATGAAGCTGCTCATTTTGTATTTTAAGTAACTCAAATTAATGTTTGTAAGTTGCTGTTCTGTTGATTTCTCGTCACTCGCAGTCAGTCGCTCACTTAGTAATTCTATAACCCAAATTAATTAATTTTGACACTTAGAACTGTAATTTACAGTCACTCGTTTTATTGATACCCCTTACAAATTATTTTACACTCTGTTTGATTTTCCTGCACTATGATGTACCCTTTCTAAGCTGTAAAAATTTACTGTGTGTTTCATTACTATTAGGTTCTAGGTTACAATCGTCTGGAAAAGCAAATATACTTATCATACATAAAAATGAACGACTTACCTCAAAAATCATATTATCAATAATAATTATCAAAGTTGAGACAATTACTTTATTCGAGGAAAGTTGTTCAGTTCGCTAAAAAAATTACATGGAAAATTTCCATTACGATTGTAAGAAATACCTTTTGATATCATGAATAACTATCATAAACATGAAACCTCCTACAAAAACATGAGATTACTCATAACCAAAAGCTATTTCTTACATTCTATAAAGGCCGGTCGGCAAGCACAGATAAAAACGAACGTTGACCTTTGTATCTACAACCAATTACAATCTCCGCCGCTGGCCATCAAGGCTACTGTGCGAGCGTGAGGGCACCATAATTGTGCGCATGCGACAGAGACGAATACAAAAAGGGCCATGCCTTTTCGCTGTGCTCACCAACCGTGCTTTACAGCCAGTTTCTATATCTCTATCTATCCATAACTGGTAGTTACTTTCATTCGATTTTGACATAATCAAAAGTAACAATCTGTCAAAATCGTATGAAAGTAACTACCAGTTATAGATAGATAGAGTTATAGAAACTGGCAGACGCAAACAGTGCACCTGTCTATCCTCCATCCACTGACTAGTATCCATGCGCAGACGGCGACGGCTGCGGGGGGCGCGCGTCCGTGGAGCGCATGCTGGCGTTCGGGCGCGAGCTGTACGCCATGAGCCAGCGCCTGCGCCCCAACCCCGTACACAAGGCCATGCTCGAGGTGGGTGGATTCATGATTGCATTTGTTACACTCATTGGAGGTTCGTGTATTCTTGTTTGCATATTATTATATCACTCCCGTTTTCCCGGGTGGTGCGAAAGGGGGCTGGTAATGATTGAATGGATATTCATGTTTGCATATTATTCTGGTGAAGTTTCGTATATCCTTGTTTGCATATATTACACTCACGTTCTCCCGTGACCCGGGTTCGCGAAAGGTGGCTGGTAATGATTGGATGCGGAAAGCTATAGATCGCATGGCAGTGGCGTGCTTTGGGAGAGGCCTAGGTCTAAAGCTGGCCAAAATTTGGCCAAAATGGGTAACCCAATCTAAATCAATGACACCGATCCAACTGATGCATATGGACACACAGATTCATTCTTCTTCAACTGCATCCTCATCTATGATCCTATCCCTCACACATCTAAATCTAACCAACCATTCGCCACTCTAACTTGAACCCTGTCACTTACTTACTAAGGCTCACTCTCCCCCAGGACGCGTTCAGTCTCCTGGCGTACAGCAACCCGTGGGCGAGCCCGGTGGGCGCGCAGCTGCACCCCGCGCGCCGCGAAGCCGTCGCCGACAGACTCAACGTCGCCATACTAGGTACGTACTCATCATATAATACCTAAAGTCGTCAAAATATAAGAGGACCGTTTGGACAGCCACAAAATGTATGGGATGGATGACAGCTAGTGTCAAATCTAAATCATAAAACTAAACTAACTTTTGGAGCATCAAAAGTTCTTTTTCCACATACTCTGTGTCTTTTTATGTATTTCATCAAGTAAATCAAGAGTAAATAGCAAATTTGTGTAGCTATCCAAATGGGCCTATTATATTTCGACGAATGTAATATGTGAATATCTGTCCACCAACCCGCACTAGGCCAGCGTGGTGGACTAGGCCTAAACCCTTCCTTCACCCGTGCCCCAGCAGTGGGGATGTGGATATCTACTGTTATAGTTATTAGGCAGTGTGTTTTAGCTACTGTCACTGGCTAAACCAGTGCAAGGCGCGCAGGACCAGACGTGGTAAAAGTTATGCGTGACTGAAAACTTTTGCCACGTCTTATCGCGCGCGTCTTGGGCCTCGACCTAGGTAGGTTAATGCATTATCACATGTATCACTATCAAACAATCACAGTTACTTTTATGCCTGTCTCCGGTAGCGGATGGTCTACGTAGGACCGAGGCTTGAAGCCATTCTTGGGAGAGGCCTATATCTATTACTATTACGGCTATTTCGGGCTGACGATGAATCCAACTTTAGCTATTTAGTTAATATGTAAGTATCTAGTTTACAAGTCCACTAATGCTACCCCAAATTGCAGAAAACAACGGCATGGAATCCGTATCACCGGTCGAGGCGTGCGTGTCGCACTCGCGCATGCTGCTGCGGCGCATGGCGCGGGCCGGGCTGGGCGCGTGCGCATTCGCAGACTTACCCGCGCTGCTGCGCCGCTGACCGGCCATTGGACGCCGCCGCCGGCCCACGCACGTGTGATTGGTGGGTGATGTGAGAGGGGCGTGGCATTGTGTGAAGGAGCTGTGGGATGTTGGCTGAATACGGTTACGTATGGCAGGATTGGTGCAGAAGATTATACACATGTAAACTGCAAGCCACCGTCGTGTGATTTGAGAGGGTGAAGGTGCCGTAACCGTGGATATGGATAGAGATCTGGGCTGAATATAGGTGTACTGCATTTTTTGACTTGTCATAGAAGGTTATCTATAAATCTGTCTTTTAATCTACATGTTAACAAATAAATGGTTTCATTGCTTTTTAACATTTTTTTCTAGTTCTGTTGAAATCTTTTGAAACCATGTTTGCAAGTTTTTCCATTTCATTGGTTTGTATGTTTTATTTTAAAATTTAGTTTTTAAATAAATTAAATTCAATACCGTTTATGACTATTCTAAAAAAGTGCAGTATACGTATCCGTGCCATACGGCATACAAGCAGTACAGGAGTTTACATGTAAACAACAAGTCTCTTCTGATATGAATTGAAATGCACCGAAGCCAAACACCAATCACAACAGCCGCCGCCGCCAGATGTCGCCACGAGTGTGAATAAATGAGTGATCGAAATGAAGTGCGCGCAGTTTTAAAATAATCCAACGAAAACGGACGTTTACTATAAATATTATATTATGAAAAATTACGATGTAGTAACATGTGATGTGAGCGCGGACAGACAATGCGTTGTGTATTTTGTCATTATATAGATATATCGATATAAATAAATACTAATGTATGAAGTTCGTCGGTTTGTCGCGAGAATACCGGGATATTTATTTAGAATCATCTACTGATTTTTTCGGGAAATATCTCGGCCATTTTTTGCTGTTGTATATTGTTGTGATACATTTCATGCAGCAAATAATACCAAGATATATTCTAGGATCTACAACCGTGTACTATGAATTAATAATACCATGACACTGCTAAATGTAACCTTAGTTAAATCAATTTTATTTACAGTCGGAAAAGCAGGAAAATCCATCAGATTTTCCCCAACTTTGGCCAGCTATCGCGACAAATCGACAGATTGTTAAAAATATAATTATAAATAACGAAAGATCGAGAATACTGAGTGTGTAATGGTAAATAAAGTATGTTTTAGACTGCGCCGCCGCCGGGCTCGGGACGTTTTGACGAAGTTTTCGTGACGAAATGGAGCCAGCTCGAAAACTATTTTTGTATATACGCTTCCTAGCTTTTAGGTCTAGAGGGGTTCATGAATGGCGCGAAATTATCGCGGTAGGCTTCAGATTGTTATCCTTGCTTGGATAAAGAAGATTTTAACGCGTGTATTCAATTCTCTTGTTGATTGTTAAGACACGCTTGCTATAGATATATTGCATCGACTGATCAGCAATTTTAAAGTTTAATAGCACCGTCCCAAGTCCAGTGGCGTATTTTTTTCGGCCCTTACAGGCAGGCTGCCGGCCACTTATTCGTGAAGCTTGAAAGTAATGTATTGACCAATGGCGTGATTGTATTTTATCTACGACCATAAATGACTGTCTCTGAATGGCCAGGCGATAAACTTTAGCGTAGACAACGGAGTTTCATAGCTCTGCTGCATAATTATACTACATCTAACGCTACGAGACTGAGTCTATGTTAGTGTGGCACAGCTTTAGGGAATACGGCTATTAGATGTACACAATGTACAGTCAGCTTCACGGATAAGTGAATGGTAGCGGTGAGTCGAGCTGCCGAACTGCCGGCCTTCTGTACTTGTCCTTGAGAGGTGATCGGCGATATTGTTCTTATATTGTATTGTTTTCTTTTTTAATAATATATTGTGTTTAAACGGCTACTTTGTGTGTTTCATTACTTTTGTATATTCAGGCGGTGGTCTACTCTGAATGGTTGAAAGAAAATGCCCCCCCCCCCCCTAATATTAATATAAGAAGTAGGTAGATTGTATTTTATGAATTTTCGAAAACTCGTATAGGTAAGTAACAAAAGTGGTTCAGAATTTTTGTCAGAGTCAAGCCTCTTCTGCTTACTACACCCTTTTTAATACCCTATAAATAGGTATACCGTGTAATAAATATTTAGGATAAATCGCGTAAAAACCCAGTAGCTACCATGCATTTCCGGTGCGCATTAGGGGAAGTCAACACGGCCGAGATAAGTCGCGGGTAATCGTCGAGAAGTGCGTAAGTAAATGTATCGTGAACTCGTTATAAATCCTTTATGCTCCGTTGACGGCGTTGCGCGTTGCCGTTGCCCCGCGCCGTTGCGTTGAAACTCCAGTTTTGGAGATTAGATGATAGGGGATGATCTTTACATATTATAATTACTTATGGGTGATGCTTAAGATTAGGTTACTACAGGAAGTAGTAACCTAAGAAGGTAAAAAGGAAGTAAGTATCTCTTGAAATTTGTCACATAATTTGAAATGACGAAATAGGAGTCCAGACCCATGTTGGGCGCTAGTATTGTTAAACAAGTTGAGTGATCCAATATTACCCTATAGAGATAAAAAAGTGGTGCCAGAGGCTTTCTTATATCCCATAATTCCCACGGTATTCTCTTCGGGGGGCGAAAATCATTCGTAGAGATGCCAGGACATTCTTTCGATAGATAAGAAAATATCTTATCCGTAACGCCGTCACAGTTCAGTATTAAATAAATTACCATATAAAGAGGAGAAACCAAAGTATCTAGGTAGATACATACCTAGGTACCTAAGCAAACTTTACATAAGCATATTCCTAATACCGCGGCAAGTTGCTTCAACTTACGGATTCTGGTCGCGAGCTCGTGCCATGATCAGTTCGTAACTTCTCAAATGGCTAAAACCTTTCCTAAAATTTACTTTCTTGTTCTTACTCCGCTTTGGGGCACAGCGGCAATAAGTACAGTGGTGGAATTATATGCATTATGATTAGATAACATTACCTATATTAACGAGAGTGTTAATGATAATGACAGTAAAAATATTCGTTGTATAGTGATTATAATAACTATCATCTTGTTTTGATACCTATGTATAGGTAGGTACTAACTTGATTATGTTCTAAATTCGTGCGAAAAGGGAGGCATCCCATCAGGGATTTATCTTATAGAAAGTGGTAAGTACCTATATAATTTATAAACTGTTCGTCAAATTCCTCATGCTAACCGATAAACGTTCTTGCGTAAGGAATCACCTAAGTTGACCTAAGTACCTATAGCAGACCAAGACTATTGGTGCTATTGGGCTAATATTGATGATTACAACAGCACACACTGGTCCAAAGTAAAAAAAAATGGGACATAACTAAATAACGCATCGAAGGTCAACGGATTAGGTTTAATTTTGCGGCAATAACCAAGAGTTTAGTTTCTATTGTCAGTGGCGCTGTGTCGGCGAGGTCTGTTTTGCCCCATTACTCCGCTCGCTCCATTGAGTCTGGGTTTAAGACAACATTACGATTTAAATTTAATAGCAAAGCCCACTGTTTGTATCTCTTCTGCCCCATCGTAGGAGGTGCGGGATCTACTCGGCTTACTTTTATAAGTCGCTGTAATTATTGCTGTTTTCTAGGTATAAGTCTTAGGTAGTGTTAGCTACGGTAGGTATACGTAGTGAAATTACTAATAAAACAATAATAAGTATTTATAAAACCTGAAACAGCTGTTTCATTGCTGCTGCTCAGTGTGTCGTCAGGTATGTATTATTGATCTGGCCACGGTAACGTCACTGATTAAATCTTACCTTGCTTATACCTACCCTAATAGACGCGTTAATTATGCTCTTCGAAATAAATGACCAAAAAGTTTAAGTATTAAAATCGTGTACAGTCCAACTACAGTTCTCCCATATTAATAATGCGCATGCAAATCTTCGCAAACTGTCGTATTCCCGGAAACACCCGAATCAGTGCCTTAAACAAAGCACTTGCATTTTGATCCTTGTTCGAAAGAAATAGTAGTCAATATCATGTGACACATAATCGAAAACAATTTGGGCGGTCGGTGGCTGTCACCGATCAGTCAAGGGTCTCAAGGTCAAGATCAATATTACTTTTGTGGAATTATAAAGAGCTGCAATTACACATCGTTCTTGTTATTTTTTTCAAATGTGAATTTAATTTCAACTTTAATTATTTTTGACGATGCCATATTATGAGGCACATTTAAGAATAAAATATGCGTCACATGATAGACTTCACTTTGCCAATAAAGCCACACCCAAAAGACCAAGTTTGTAATTGTAATATTATCGTGAATGATCAGCGCTGTAAATACTTTTGAACTGAGATTTTAATGTAAACATTTTTATTAATGTGAAATAATCAGTGCTGTAAATACTTTTGAACTGAGATTTCAATTTTTTTATATAAACCTGTGTTTGAAATCCATTTCTCCTTATAATATAAACCTTGTGTTATTCAAACCTTCTTTCATCCATCTTTACATCAGCTTCAGTAAGACACTTGAAAAGTACCAACTGTAACATTTTCGAAGTAAATTTTAATATTATGGAATATTATGAATTATCGAATCAAATTTCGTTACTGATAAATCAATTATCTCTTTTAGCACCAATTACATAATTCTACTAAAATTTCATGAAGAAAATGCACTTAACCACTCTAAATACATAATAGTTTTCTAACGCTCGGGAATACGACCGGTGCCGAACAATGACGAAGATTTCTATGTGCATTATCAATTTTGGGGAACTGTACTTACCTATAAAGTCATGAGTGTCATGACAATAGAGTGCGATTTTGCTAAGACTTTTTATCACTACCTATCAGTTATTTACTTACATTTGACATACATTTTAAAAATAAAATACGGTTTGGGTATGACTTTTTAACGTATTTGTCCTTTAATAAATATAATACATCGATTGATTACGGTCTGTAACAGTTAGTTAGAATCCACTTCCGTTTTCATGGCTTCATAGTTTTACTATAATAGTCCACTATAACTTATATCTACATAGATACCGAATAAGTTCTATTTGAATATCATTCGCTATGACAATAACAATCACGCACCACAAGCTGAAAACGACTCATTGAATAATTATGATAATTGTTAAAGAATTATTGCAGATTTAATGTGAAAGGGATTGCCCCCTCTCGTAACGGTGAATATAATGGCAAAATCAAACGATAATTTTAAATTTATGACGATAATTGATAAGTTGAACGGGTATAGCAATGAAGGGGGCTTTTATTAGAAATAAGATGAGTTATGAAAAGTTTTTTGTCGTGCTCGTATTTTATTAAAATAAAACCGCTGAAACTAATTTGATTGCACTTTTATCTAACAATAAGTCCTACAAGGAATAACAGGTAAAAGGTAGGTACTTACCTACATGTAACATACAAAACATCTTAGAAATATTTGCATAAAAAATAAAAAAGCAAGTTATGGTTAAGTAGGTATATTTAATTAGTTAAATCTTAAACTTACTTGATAATTAAAACTTTTCAAAATATAATTATTTAACTATTTTCTTAATTAGCTATATCTACATCGTTTAAGTAACTAAACAACCAAGGGTCTTAGATCTCCGGTATCTACAATAAACATGCCATATCTACAAGAATGAATTGTATTTAAGTACGTAGCCTAACCTGCACATATATTATGTTGTACTTTCTTATTTATGTAGGTACCATGGTAGGCACTTACCTATTAGAATAATTCTATACTTACCTACCTACTCTGTACTCTCCGCGGACTCTTTTGTAATTCAGTGGCACAGGGTATCCAGCGATACAGTGGGTTGAAGTTGAGGTTCAAATAATGAATAGTCCATTAAATGCCTGAAGGAATCTACCATTTTCCACCGGTCAAGGTTCAAACAGCCGCATAAATCAGTGCCTTCTATTCTATTATATTCTTTAATTGTTGTTAGTACCTGCACCTGGCTCTCTCGAGTGGAACCTTTGTGCATATCCCCAAGGTCTAAACTGCCTTCCTAAGCTTGGACCATTTCCCACCACGCTGGTCCACTGCGGCTTGGTGGGTTCACATATCTAGATGTGCTAGATGTAGATATGCAGGCTTTCTCACGATGTTTTCCTTCACCGTAAGAGCGATGGTTTACATTGTACTCAAGTTAAAGGAACTTATTGGTACATGCCAGCGCCGGGATTCGAACCCGCATCTCTGGCGTGAGAATCGGGCGCTTACCCGACTGAGCTACCACCGCGCAATCAGTGCCTTTCTAGTGTTCATATCTCACAAGCTGCAAGAGTTCACTGGCCCTCATCCCTGTATCTGCGGGTGTGTTGTGTCAGCAGCGGAGCTAGGGGCAGGCGGTCCGGCGGCAGTGGTCACGAGAAATTGAATGAAAACATTGAATATTTATTCTGAGAAGATGCCACTACTGCAGCGCCGCAAGCCTTGCCGCGGAGTTGGCGTGCGTGGATGCGGCATCTCTCGGTACTCGACACTTTATTATTATTATCATAATGGTGATGATGACGATGACGTACACGAACCTAAGGGAGAGGCCCCATTGGTTCAATGCGAATCGTCGTATTATAAGGCAGCGTCGACAATGCGTACGTGAAAAGTAATCCAATCCAATCATATTGACACGGTAAATCCTGGATCATAAACACAGTCCATATTATGATAGGGTCTCGTATGGATACGCCAAATGATATTGGATTAAGGCCCGATTTCACCATTGAAGAATAAGGCTATTCCGAGATATAAGTTGACGTATGAACTCTCGAGTAAATAAACAATTTACTCTCCGAATAGCCTTGTTCTTCAATGGTGAATTCATGCCTCATGCCTCACCACACCATCTTAATTCTTGCATACCCATCGTATCCACTTGATCGTGGCTCCCACATGGGATGATCCGCTGGATCTTCTTTTTAATATTTGATCTGCATATTTATAAATCCCAGCGGCTCCTCGCGGCTCTGGGCAGGGTTGCCAACTTTCAAATCGGATATTGGTTAACTTGATAACATTTCTTTTTGCAATAAATTTGTAACGCGGGCTTATTTAGGACACAGTTGTGGTAACTAGATTCTTCGTGCTACAGTCAGTGGAGTTACAGCTATACAGTGTTATATTAGTGAGTGGATTTTTATCATGAATGTACACGTCATACGGAGCAACTTTCAAAACTGAAGGAAACAGTAAATATCCAAGCAAGAATGTGTAACAAGTCATTCTGTATACCTAGGGTACCTATCTAAGGTAAGTACCTATAAACACTTACTATGAATGGCTGAAAGTAACTGTCAGCTATCGATAGATAGAGTTATTGAAACTAGCAGTTACCTACTGCATGGTAGACGTGCGTATAATTTACCTACCTATATGTTTTATTTTTATTTTTAATACTTTTCTCAGTGAAATTTCCCCCAGCACAGTTGGCTACACCGGGTTGTTTGTAGATTCATAGTTTATTTGATTTGTAGAGAACAACAATGTTGAGTAGTTTCGCATGAAACAACATCGTGTGGTCGCGGCCGCCGCTCCGAGCGTCTCAAGTGGGCTCCGGATGCTTCTATTACATTCCAGGGAAATATGTAAAGAATATCAGATTGTGATATACAGGTTCAATGCAAAACAGATTGCCACTCTACATTATTTGGTACCACACAATAAAATATGATAAGAGAAAGACTTCGAGTATAAGGACCTACAAATCAATTAAACTATGATGGTTAAAAGTAACTACCTACATATCATTTGCTTTGCTGCTGCTGACCTCTGTCACCAACTGGTCACATCCATCACCGCTCCCCTCTCCCCTCACACCGCCCCTTGCCTCACACGGCACGAACCCCGGCGCGCCATGCTCGCACAGCAGGCTCCCCCAGAACCCCCCCCGCAGCCGCCCCGGGTATGACGTCACGGAGAGCCGCCGCGCCAGCCGGAGGGACAAGCTGCTGTTGTGGGTACCAGGCGGCCAGGACACTGGGAGGAGGTGGGTCGGTGACGGCGTTGGGTTCCTGTGGGATAGATGTGCTGGTTAGGAGTTGTAGGGTGTTAAAAGTGTGATGAATACAATCAATTAGGCCTTCACCCAATAAAGGGGTTCCTGCAAGCTGCATGAATAGTATTAAGAAATGTTTTTTTTAAAATAAATTACGCATAAAAAGAAATTCAATTCAATACCATTAAATTTAATATATGTAATGTGAATGTATTCAAGTAAATTTTATAGAAAATTTATTTTAATTGATTTGTAAGTATAGAAAATTTATTGTAAGTGTATCTAAATTCATAATTAATTATAACTACTACTTTATGTGTGATAGATTGTTTGTCGGCATGCACGAAATAAAAGGCTTTTTTATTTTTATTTTATTTAAAAGTGTGATGATTATCTGCGAATTTCGCTACGTTATTTATTTCAGTGTAAATAAGTATGTTTGAAAGGTACCTATAAATTGCCAGTGATATAGCCTAGGAGATTCCTTTCGTTTTTGTGTAGGTACCAATGATACCTATGTTGTTTTAGAACGGTCGATACTAGATAGGTACACACACATTCGCATTCAATATGAGCATTCATTATAATAAGTCCATGTATAGAAAGTTATTTATTTAATCACAAAGAAATACGCTTTTTGAGTGACAAAAGGCATAAAACTGTATGGCGCAATCACAACTATTAGGCACTACTTATGTACCGTGATGTAACGGTGGCCAAAATATTGAAGATGGAATTGCATAGATCACGGAGCCTACTGTACGACATAATTATGTTCAAGAGTGTTGGAAAATACAAGAATTTGTGTCATGAACTTTACCACATTCTCCGTAGGCACTAATAAGCATGACATGCATTCTGTATGAATACTTAATTAAGTATGTACGACTTTATAATAAACTTGATTAAACCTAAGCTAATAGTAGTGATTAAATGAATTGAAAGTTCTTAGAGATAGTGCCTATACACATCATAGTAATAGTATCGTCAGTACTAACCCAGTCTTCATAAAATTAGTCAGCATGGTGGTGAGTTGGTCTATGAACAACTTATCTTCATTCGAGAGCAGCAGCGACAGGCCGGCCGGCTTGAACACGTAGAAGATGTCGTCGGAGTGGGACGCCCCCTTCATGCCCGTGCGAGATCCGAATATGGACTTGGCGAAGTTTCTTCCACCTTCATAGGAGAAGATATAGTTGTAGACCGGCTGCTCTGATACTTCCACCATCAGTTGCGAAAACGCGTGGATGTTGGAGTACGCGATCCAATCAGAATAGTAGTCCACCACCCCCTTGATCTGTTTTCTGGTGATCGGGTCCCGACCGAAGTAGTGACGACGCATCTTGTCTGAAATCATCTGCCTGTCTTTCTCGGAACACCAGCTGAACACCGACGGAAGCTTATCGATGAAATTGGAGTCGAAATCTTTAAACGTTCGCTCGTTGTGCAGCCCGTAGAATAGCATCCCTTCCACGTCAGCTGAACCGACTATCATTGGCACTTTGTTGAAGTTGCCAGACTTCAGGATCTCGTAAGGGGTTCCAGGAAAGAATGGATCTGAAGAGTTGGTCTCCACACACGGGGAGTACTTGAAGTACTTTGAATTGATCGATGTATCGCGAGTAGCCCGAAGCAAATCCCTTAGTGGAGCTTCAGTGAATACTCTTAAAACTTCTTCAGGTGTCCTCGCTGTCCGGAGTTTGTTGGCATCTTCCAACGCTGGCTCTAGCGGTTCAACATTAAAGGCCCAGGGCGCCAAGGGTGTCCCGCTGAGAAGGATAGCTTTATGGAACAGCCCCTTGCTAGAAGGTGACAAGAAGTGCATCGCAGCCGCGCTGGCTCCAGCGCTTTGACCACTAATGGTGACATTATCAGGATCACCACCAAACGCTGCTATATTCTTCCTTATCCACTTCAGCGCTGCCACTTGATCTTTCAACCCCAAATTCGCGACCCCGTCCACACAGAGGAATCCTAACGCCCCAACTCTGTAGTTTATAACCACAGCAACAGTTCCTTTAGTGACCAGAAATTCTGGGTCGTAATGAGCCTTCATGCCGTAGTAGTAGGCGCCGCCGTGTATGAAGACGAGCACGGGGAGGGGGCGGGGCGGGGTGGAGGGGGAGTACACGTCCAGGTGCAGGCACTGCTCGGAGCCGAGGGTCAGCAGGGAGATGCTCTGAGCGCACGCGGAGTAGCGCCGCACGGCGTTGAAGACGCCCTGCCATGGTGGCGGGTCTTGAGGGGGCTGCCGACAAGGTGACAATTATAAGAAGTGGCAGAGTCTACGGGGTGGCCCTGTACAAGGGCATACTGTCTTATAATTAATTGCTGGTAATGATATATGTCCTCCATCACCCTGTTTCGTTCGGGCCACGAATTACAGGGCTACCCTGTACCTATAAACGATACTCAATCACTTTATTCAATAACGTTTGAGCGATATAATTATTATGAAGAGGAGATTATTATGGCTGCATTCCTAGCAGTTCTGTTGTTTATTAATGCAACATTTTATAAAATATTAGTGCCTACTCTTTATCAAGATCATCATGTAAATAACAATGCGCAAAAAAACAGCATACCTGAAACCGCTTGCTAACAGCATACGGGATCCCGTAGAACCGGTTTTGTCCGGAGACACTGCGCAGCCCCCGCACCCGCCCCTGCGCCGTCCGCACCACCCCCGTGAACACCCCCAGCACATCACTAGCCACCACGCACAACACTAGCACTGCCGCCACGCGAGTTGCGCGACACATTTTCACAAACACATCCCTACAATTTTACTTTTTCATAGTTTTGTCATCCTGTTCCGATAACTACAATAATGCGGTGATCTCAGCTAGTTGGTACATCACACTGGCAGAGAAAGTCTGCTGGTAAAGTCTAGGAGCTGAGTATTGCATAGTGTTGCCTAAGAGGCGTAGAGAGATACCTACAAGTACATTACATACATATATGACAGAGGAGTACCTCCGTATTGGCTAATAGCTTTATAGCGACCACGTGCGAATGTTGTCTCTTGGATAAACGGCTGCTGATGCTTTTGTGCGTTTATCACGATGGTAAAAAATAATGTAGAGAATGGTACAGTATGGCTCGTAGATATTAGACCTCCGCTGATTTAAAGGATATTTAAAAAAATTACGGCTGAAATAACTGATCAGTTAGGTACTTATCAGAAACTATAGAAAGAATGATAGAGGTCTGGAATTTGTCTGTCTGCTTGCCAAGCATCTCGTTATGGTACGTTTACACGCTTGCCAAGCCTTCGCAAGCCCCAACAATCACAAGCGTGTAAAGAGGGCGTTTGGCTTGGCTTGCGTGAGTTTGTGGGCGCTTCCTTCCGATCCAGTCGAGTGTCGGTTTTTTGACGCAGATCAAAGGGCGTTTGCGGCAAGCGCTTGCGACGCATTTACACGTTGGTCCGCGTTCAGTGGGCATTGTGATCTCGCGGCGAGTACACGTTTCCGCTCTAGCCCGCACGCTTCCGTGTACGCAAGTGCGAATTAGCGAGTGGGCCGTTTTGGTGTCTCGTAGGGAGCCTACCTTCTGGTACTAGATTTATTTTGTGCTTGTACGGACAAAATAAAAAATGAGTAGCTGGTCAAATGCATTGCACATGCTTGCATTTTAAATAAAAGTACGATAAACCAAATGCAATAGCCGTCACAAGTTCGGTGTCCGCCATGCTTGGATCTATCTTGCAGACTGACGCGTTCCCAAGCGTGTAAACTCCTTTCAAATGCCAAACGAGATTTGTGGAGGCTTGGGGCTGTTTGCCGCTTGCGAAGGCTTGGCAAGCGTGTAAACGTACCATTAGATTCTCTGGAAAGTACTTAGACCTAAATTGAATTACGCGGGTGGAGGGGTCAGATATCTGCGGGGCATCTGGTACTAACTTTGGAAAGGCAAGTCACCTTTATCTGTGACTTATCTTTTTTACCGCACCGTCAGTATATGCATGTAAATACTAATGTTCTTGGATGTAGTAAACATTACGTTAGTTTACCCATAAAGTGTAAAATATGTTTCAGCATATTCAGATGAGCTCTAATGGTAGGTCCTGGAGTTCTACACGAATTAGACAACAATCTAAGCCGTTTACTGCATTTAATATATCAAAGCTGCTCTCGTCCGTATTCTTAATTTTAAAACGTTTTCAAAGCCATACAATTTCGATTATGAATAGAAAATAGGTGCATCAAAAGTAACAAAGTTCTAGGGGATGCATCAAGATTCTCGTTAGATAAGTAGGTACCTATTATATTCCTTGATCAAGATTAAGAAGTTTTACTATAAATGTTCTGAATTGTTTATTTACCTACCTTAATCCCCTCAAGATCACTATCAGGCATCACAGTACAATGTCCATTTGTGACATTGTACTGTGACATGCTCTTCTACCGAGGAGCGCCATGCAACTTTAAACAGTTAAATTATCCAGAATAGCGCGGTGGCTATTTGCATGGCGGGTGAGTTTATAACAATTAGCGACTTCTTCCCGCTTCAGATATATTTTTCTTTATTACGAGAAATAAAATGTTATGTACATTTGCCTTTGCTTAATAGCATTTTTAATGTAGGTATTAATTAAACTAGTATAGTGCCACAAACTTATCTGTTCCGGTGACAGCTCATGTAAATGTGTAATATTTCTTCATTCTATAAGATTTTCAGTTTGCCAGTAGTGGTAATTCGCTCTTGTGGTTTCAATAAACCCATCTAATCTATATCAATATATAATTCATTAGTAAATAATGAGATATGGATCAATTTAGTTCGCTCTCACCGGAACAGATAAGTTTGTGGCACTGTAAAAAGATTATACATATGTGTTTAGTTTTATAATTTATAACAGTTTACCCCGTAAATAGTTACTGTACGTTGGTCAAGTATTTACGGCACACTCTGTATTTAGACTTGGAGTATAGGCTGTTTGAGACGAAAACCTTTGCCATGACGCGAAGCGGGAAATAAAAGAAATGAAGAAAAGAAACAAAATTTAACAAAAGAAGAGAAGATCTGTTTTGGCGGCATCGCATCGGAAAATTATTGTAAAGATTGCGGAATAATCAAATAACATCAAGTGCGGTCAATAATGCATGCGGATGATATTAATTTGTGATTTGGACTATTGTTAGAATTGACAAAATGGATTTATGAACTTACAGTAGCGGTGCGGCGCGGGTAGGTACCTACTATATTATGATAAAGTTGAGCTATGAAAAGCGGACATTTGGGGTGAGTTTGGTTGGCAATATAACTTTTTACAAACAACTGTACCTACTTATACACTCACGTGCAAAGAAACAGTTCCATTTACAAAATGCAGACACCAAATAATGGCTCCAATTTTTTAAAACATTTTACTTAATGGAAAATTTTAACAAAATATTTACGTTTCTAGTTGGTAATATTCTGATGCTCCATTCCATGTACTAAAATATTGCAGAAGGCGTCATAAGTTAGTTATTTTCATTTAGGAGTAATTTGGTGATTTTCGCAATGGAACTTTTTCATTGCCCGGCAGTGTAGTTTTTTTTTCTACACATGGAGACAGCTTACCTAAGCATAAAAACAATGTGGATTACTTCCCTATTCTCTCGAAAAATTGAACTACTTACACTCATGATCTACCAAATGGCCAACTTGAAAAACGTTCCCCAAGAAACATAATTAATCTCATTTTTTTCTTTTATTCGATCTCCAATGCAAGATTTTTATTAGAGATCGCTAAGAAGACACATAACTAAGTACCTTTAGTGTAATATTAAATAAAACAGAAGTGGTCCGAATAGAGCAGAAACAAGATAGCTAGTGCAGTGATTGTTAACTTTATATCTGTCAGAAGATACCTACCACATGTACCTACCTAGGTATTATGTAGATTAATGTAATTGTGTTTAAAAAGTTTCAAGTTTTAATCTTTAGAGCAGGCTTAATCTTTTCAGAAGTTGCATAAAGATTCATTAGCAGCAGGTTCTGCCGAGGTTATGCTTTAACTTTATGGCGGGTTATAACTCGGGAGTATTGTGTGCAATGAATAATAATGTAGATAGCCGTCTCCAACAGAAATTATACAAGTTTTGAGGTTACAAGTTATTTTAAGAGCTCCGTTTTTGGAGTGGATAAGAGGGTACATACTATCTTCTGTTTTAACTCTGCGGGTAGCTAAAGAATAATACTTAAGTGGGTTAACATAATAGTTCCTTAGGACTCGCGTAAAGATATCATAGACGTTCGTATTTACATAGCCTTCGGCACTTTCCCAGATAAGTAAAGTATAATAAAATTATAATGAGCATTTAATTAAGATCAACATTTAATCAAATCTTTGTTGCCTGGCGCCCGAGTGGCTCTCAAACTTTAATTCCTCGCCCTTTTACTGTTAAAAAAACAATAAAAAGGTAGAATCCCGTGCAACCCGCCGCCGCCGCCCTCAATTAAGAGTCCCCGCGCAGATATTTCAGATATTTCGCCTAAACAAACAGGCCAGCCGTCCTGTTATGGATCGCCCTATTTGCTTTTCATTACCGGAAAGAAGCTTTATTGGAACAGAATTGGCAAATAATTAATTTATTAATTTAAAATAAGTACGTCGTAAGCCCGTAAGGGACAGTTTAAGAGGTTTTCTGTTTGTTGAAAGTTGAAACTGAAAAAAGGATAAGTACTTAGAAAGTATGTACTTACATTACAAATTACAAAAGGTAGGTACTTACAAGGTAACATAGCCAGTGGCTCCTTGTGGTGTCCTCACTCGACTGACGAATCTCTCGTGTTTTATTTTGGTACTTCTATATTATAAATAAGTAGAGTTTATACTTACTGAGTTTATGGTTAATATTATTACTAACCTAACTTTCAGAGTTGAAAGAAGATCGCGTTTGTACAATTTAAATTTAAATATCTCCATATTTATTTACTGTTCCCATATTGTAAAAAGCGTTGAAATAACTAACTTAATAAAATAGGGGCAAATAAAACTATTTCTTTCAACAAACTTTTAATAAGTACTTACTCAAGTACACTATAAGTAGTGATATAATTTAGTGTCCCTAAGCTAAAATTAAACTATGTATGGTAAACATCTTCATAAATATGTCACAAATAAAAATACATTTACTTACTGAACAATTTAAATCCCTTAATTAAGACTAGAAAAACTATCACCAAAAAATTGTTTGGTCTCTTATTCAATTAGTACTTAAAAACACACACTCACGCCTTGTACTAATGTACTCCCTTGCGGGGTAGGCAGAGGTGCATTGCTGCACCCACTTTTCGCCAGAGTGTATGTTAGTCCCAATGTAATAGGGGGCGGGCCTATTGCCATTTTACGGGCACATCCAAGACCCGAGAACAAATATCTGTGTTTAAACAAATATCTGCCCCAGCCGGGAATCGAACCCGGGACCATCGGCTCAGTAGTCAGGGTCACTAACCACTACGCCATTCGGCCGTCATTAGTATTAGTACTTAAGTACTGTAAAAAACAAAATCTGGATTTATTGTGATGATTATTAAATGTCTTTGCAGTCTTAGGTACGTACTTTGGAATCAAAAATCGAAAATATTACCCGAAACAATTTTCAGAGTGTAATAAAATTTAATATTACTTTTGTATATTGTGCAATGAAGAATAAATAAATAAATATACTTAAGTACACTCAAGACTCACGAGCAATAAAATAGTTCCAATGACAGTACTAAATTACTCCTAAACGGAAAAGACTAGCTTTATGACAACATCCGCAACAGAATATTACCAACTAAAAATGAAAATATTTTGATCAAAAATTGTTTGAAAATATTGGGGTCATTTGGTTTCGAAATTTTGTAAGTGGAACCTTTTCATTGATCGTGATTGAAGAATAAATTTAAAAAATAGAAAAGTTATCGAGTAGGTTGGTACGAGTACCTAGTGAAGAAACTATATAATATGGTGTTTGTTGGTGTTATGAAAACAGAAGATTTTTTCAATAATAATTATAAGTAGGTACCTATACGAAATATTTCCAACACATTGTCTGGAATCAGCCACCATAAGTATACTTTAAAGCAGTTTAAAATGAAGAGTAAGATATCGTACCTAACCAGCATGGATGGCCCATGAACAAACAATCACTGACTTAAGTATCTTAGTTATTTCAATCATACATTCAGTTTGGAAACCATACAATCTCACACATCAAACCAACAACCCCTATTTTCCATGTCAACTTTTCCCTAAAACTAGACGTCATTAGACAGGTCACTGTAGTGTCCGAACCCGTAATTTCTTCTCCTGTATTTAGTATACGTCTCGTTCCACAGTCGCACGGCCGCCTCGTCCCACATGGGCGCAGTGGTCAGCGACTTGTCGATCACCAGCGCCACCGGGTTCGAGTCCCGGCTGGGCTCCCACCGCAGCGGAAGCAGCGCAGACTTCTTCGGTGTTGGGTCACTGGAAAAGGTAAAGAATAATTTGTTTATAACAAGATAAATTATAGAAACAGTTTAGAATGACGAGCTGAGTCACAATTTTGCTACATGATATGTATATTTTGCGCTATCATATCATATTGATCATATTTATTGGCAGGATCGGTAGTATGACTATAATTATAAATCATTTTGATAGAATCGGTAGTATGCATTCTAATTGGCGTATTTCTTACAGAAACAAAATTATTGAACAGTCTAATTTCAATATTCTGTCGACTCTATAATTTTATCATAGAAAGTTTATTACCATAACCTAACCTAATCTAATGCACTTAGTTATATTATAGGCAGTTGAGTAGCCCTAATAATTTGTTTACGAGAGGCAATCTTAGTAACAAGGGCAATCCAAACAAAACTGTCATAAAAGTAATTCAGGTTCTTGCACAACTGCAGAATATGGCATGCCAATTTAGCGAGCAATTAGGGAAACCACGACTACTCCGTCAATACCGACCGACCGCGAGGCATTAATAATAACTGACGAATTAAACTGGCAACTTCTCGCGATTAATAACAAGAGCGGAGACTAATTACCTGAACTTGGCGAAGTTGGTCCACAGGCTGACCATGCGCTTGATCATGCTGTTCTCGAGGTAGCGGTGCGGCAGCGGGAACGCGTGCGGCTTGAACATGTAGAACAACTCGTCGGCGTGGGACGCCCCCCGCAGGAACCCCATGCGCGATATGATCTTCGGCATGTTGATGTAGCCCCCGTACTTGAACAAGTAGTAGTAGATCGGCTGGTCCGTCGTCTCGGAGTAGAGCCTCGACTCGAACACCGCCGGCATCTTGAAGTGTAAGTCGGAGTAGAGGTCCACCATGTCTGTGATCTTCTCCTCGTTGTCTGACGAGAAGTAGTGTTGTCTCACTCTCTCCGCTGTCATGTTCCTCTCTTCTTCCGAAGGGAATTCCAAGTCGGGCTGGAATAACTCTTTAGTGTCCACTTCTTTTAAGGAAGTCCCGTAGTCTTTGGCGACGAAGTATATGCCCTCGTTGTCGTTGAAGCCGATGATCATGGGCACCTTGGAGTAGTTCCCGGCGCGGATGAGGGCCGCGGGGGGCGCGGGGAGCGCGGGGGTCTCCCCCGGCAGCGACGCCTCCACGCACGGCACGAACAGCGTCTCCGCCGTGATGTAGTTCCTGTGCTTAGAGTACTTTATTGCACTTATGAGCTCGTGGACTGACTTATTCGATAGAATACTGTAAATTTCGTAGGGATCTTTGGTGTCGTAACCGAATTCTTTGGCAAGGGAGCTGGCGGTCTTGATCGGGTCGTGCTGGATGCCCCAGGGCGCCAGCGTGGAGCCGCTCTGGAGTATCGCCTTGTGGAACAGTCCGCGGGCAGAAGGAGACAGGATCAAGAAGGAAGTGGAAACAGCGCCGGCGCTTTCTCCGAACACAGTGACATTATCTGGGTCTCCTCCGAACGCTCTGATATTCTCCTGGATCCACTTCAGCGCAGCGATCTGGTCTTTTAACCCAGCGTTGCCGGGCGCTTCCTTTGTGCCGAGGCAAAGGAACCCCTCAACGTTGAGCCTGTAGTTGACGCCGACGAACACCACGCCCTGCTCCACGAAGTAGTCTGCCCCGTAGAGGAAGGCGGTGCCGGTGCCCTCGAAGAAGCAGCCGCCGTGGATGTAGACCATGACGGGCAGGCGGGCGAGTGGCTTGGCATGGACTGGGGTGTAGACGTAGACCTTCAGACAGTCGGGGTCGCCCAGCACCACGGAGCCCACCATGCGCTGCGGACACCGCGTGTTCTCGTCCACTGCTTCGAAGACATCGTCCCAGCGCGGCGGCGGCAGCGGCGCCTGGAACCAACAGGCAACATGGGTTAATTATACATTTAGACGGAGAGTAAGCTATCGAGGTGGTAGGTTTGGCAGTAATTTTTCATTCAATGATTATCTTGCTGAAAAAATTGGTTCGTATTTTTTCTGTCAATTCTTATAGCATGCGATACATGGATTTACCGGTCAGAATATCGTCAGTCGCTGACTGCCCAGGGTACTCCGGGCGTATGCGTATGTATATGTATGTACAATAAAGTACTGGCATTTAATACGTCACTCAGAGATGCTCCTTTCATGTACCCAGCCTAACTAGAGCACTATGAGCTTGTTTTATACATTTTACTTTTCTTTAAAAAAGATTGCATGCTTAGTGCTGAGTACCTAAAATACCTCTCGCGTGTGTAGACTCGCTACTCACAGCGACCACGTAACACCGTGACTTGTGACACGTGACAGGACCCGAGGTGACATTGAAGACAAAGCTCCACGTGTATAAGTCCCCCTAATAGCTAATGCGCGTGTTTTGTCGGAATGATAATGCAGTTTATGCCGTCGAGATGTGGTCAGTACCAGTCAATCATGAATATCAGCCCGTAACAGTAAAAGTCTGCTGCTGGACATAGGCCTCTTCCTAAAAGTGCCACAACAGTGTCCTCATCCTCATCAAGAGTGCTCATGCCTATTTTTGGTCTCCACTTGAGAACTCGTTCCACGCCGGTCATCGGATCTTCGGCATAAGTTTACGTTATGGGTGGTGTGTGCGTAGCCGACTGCCACTTCAGCATACAATTTCAGTCAATAATGGTCATTGTAGCTTTGCATGAGCATTGGCAACCAGACGCAATAGAATTATTAGTTAGGGGGTTTATCCCACATACGTATCATCTTGTATGCATTTGTTATATGCGGGAACCTGTTAATGGCATCAAGTTGTTATGTGTTCATAAGTAATATTTTGTTATTAACAAAATGCTCCACGTTCAGGTTCTCCACGAAAATGTAAAAAAATAACAAAATAAAATATGTGAAAAACATAAACCACATGATAAATACTTAATCACTGCATAGGTAGTATAAAAAAAAACAAAGTCACTTTCTCTGTCCCTTTGTATGCTTAAATCTTGAAAACTACGCAACGGATTTTGAATTAGGATTTTGGTTTATGTATAAAAATAACATCTCAGTTTTTCTGTAGTGTATTTAGCACAGAGATATTTAGCATCAGCATTCCACCTGTACAAAGCCGGGGCGGGTCGCTAGTAATAGGTGTGTACATAAAATAACTTTTTGCCGTGCAAAAGTCAACTCCTTTACCGAAACAAACTTGTAAACCACAACTACTTAGAAACTCAAACTTTGTTTCTCTACTCGACAATCAAACCCGGGACCTTTCGATGTATTAGCGAAGCCTGTACCACTACACCACGGAATTATTAATGATGTTATAGTGAATTAGCCGGTGCAAGGTAAAGGTCGCCGCGAGGCCAAGGCGGACCACTCTAGTGACCGCTTGTTCGTATCATAACACTATCATAATATTGTGCCTGTTATACCAATATAGTATACTTACGTTGGAATAGCATAGTATGAGTATTTCATCACTGATCTGAGGCTAAAAGCAGAAGGTCGGTCATTGTATCGGAAACTTTGTCTGTAGTGGGTTTATGATTTTTACTACGCTTCCATATACCTAACTAATTTAGGATAATGTGAAACCTGCACATGTGGATGTGTGAGCTCACCAACTTGCAGAGGACAGGAGGATATTTATAATCAAGGTAAAATTGTACAAATACGTAGCATACTCATAGTATCATTATTTATGTACATGTGTGATTGATAAATACGCGTTTCCCATTTACGTATTTGAGCTTTTGACCCTTCTTATTACCGTGTTCACAGTGACTCCTTATTTATTTTATTTAAATCAGACATTATTTTTAACGAATAGCGGACAGTTCATGATTTTAAATCTTTAAGTAACTACTCAAGTCTTCAGTTTATACATATAATTTGAATTTTATAGCATAATGCGTTTTTCCGTTTATTTTAAATTATTATGAAAATGGGTGCATTTACGGAGGAGCCTCCTCGTGTGAACCATAGTTTTAATACTTCTATGGTTTAAACTGTATTTTCTGTGTATTTAGATTATGTTCCTTGAACTATATCTTGTATATCTAGCGTACCCTGGGCAGTCAGTGGCTCAAAACTTAACGAATCTGGCAAATTCTTTCACCACAGTAAAAACCACAAACGTGGCACAGTTGCATCTCTTCCGATAATTTTCATTTAAAAATTTATATAAATCCAGCAATGCACTATGAAATGCACTAAGAAGGCACTTTCTTTTTGTAAATTCTGTCATAAATAAAATGTGTTGAACCCCTAGACCTAGTGTTTGTTACGAAAAACAAAATAAAAACAACATCACAAAAAGCACCCACCTGAAACCGATTAGTCTCATTGACGGTCGCATACGGGATGCCGAAGTACTGGAAGAAGCGTCCATTCTCACTGACGCGGCCCCGCACCAGGCCGCTGCTGGTCCTCACTAGCGGCGCGGGCTGCTGCACCAGGTTGGCAGCGATCAGCGAGAACAGAGCCACCCACTTGTTCATCCTACGCTGGCTGAAAGAGCGCCGCTCCGCACGCACCAACTTTTAAAAACAAAACATTTCCGCGCGCTTTTATATTGTCACTTTTGTTTTTTTTTCGAACACTCGTTTTAATTTCAATTTTGATTACATAATCTGTGGTTTGTAAAGTTTGGTTGTCTGTTTTTTTTGGTTGAAAAAAGAAAATTAACAATGCAACGTTTGAGCACGGCAAACGATGGATTGGTAATGATATGGTTGTGTTTATTAAGGCGGCTGCTCTTGTCAGTGGTCAGTAGTTTTCCTTCGTTAATGTATTGGGCATGATTAACGTCATAACGTGAGTAAACATAATGCACATCCTGCAATTACAATCGAAGTAAGTAAGTAAGTAACATTTCGCTTGATTTAAATCCAATTTCACGACTTAAATTATCATTTCTCAATAGTGGTACTCATTAGTGCACATGTGCTCAGGATCATAGATATAAGTTACGATTACGAGAATATTAAAAAAAGTGGGACGGATGCACGGAAGAGGCGTTAGAAGCAGAAGGTAGTACTATCGCGAAGCAGGACTATCTATCATCTAACAGCAACACATAAATCTTAAGGATTATTTTTCTTTTCAGATCTTTCGGAAATTGGAAACAACGATAAAGAAACAAAACTGATGGTCCCACCTGGGAGTCGAACCCGGGACCACCGAGAAATTGAAATTTGTATCATGTTTTATTAATAGACGTGGTTATTCACTTTATTCTCTCTACTTCTTCCTCAGCATATAGAATAATTCATAATTTACCCGACTGGTGTAATATGTTATGAATTTAACTAAGCTCTATATTCCTTCGGGATAACAACAGTTGTGGGTTGTGGGCATATTCAGATGGTAAATAAATAAATATTAATAAGTGGGTAAACAATTACATAAGCTAAACAAACTACGAAGATAAATAGGTTTATGTTTACTGTTATGAATTATACACAACTGTTTATTTACGCGAATTACCTCTAACACATAACTTGTACCTATATAGTTTGAAAATTTACAATGTACGAGTTATAATATAAGTTCTTACATGTGTATATTTGTATATGTACCTGGGTGTTTAAGGATTTGAGCCTGAAAAACCTGAGTGATTTGTAATTTATCAGTTTTTAAAGATGGTGGCTGTACTCAAACTCAGAAGTCAGTAGATTGATATGTCCTGGCTCCTGAAGTCCTGACTGACGTTTGAAAAAGTGTTCAAGTTTAGACTCGGGTGCAAGTTTGTTAGTTGACGCTGTCAAAAAAGAGTGTTTTTTATTAAAAAAAAGTCAAGCGGCCCTTGCGGCCAGTATTATAAAACAAATGCCAAAAGATGTACGCAGTTCACAAATTATGAAAACTGAAACGCTTTCAGTAGCTGTTATCGCCACGTGTTCGGATGTATTAGAAATCCCCTATTACCGCCGTGTAGTAACCAGTGTAGTTCCAGATTGGGCAACCACGGTGCGGGTAATAATTACGTGTGGGGATATTGACACACCGCCGGCCATTTTGCTGTAACTAGTTACAGAGCGGAAGCGCTTCCGGTGGCGCGGTGCATCTGTCAATGTCAATGTTTTATAGCGTTTTAGTAGTTTTTCGTTTTGGCAATCTGGTTTAGTTTGTTTTGTTTTGTTATGACGACAATAAATAGTCAGGCGCCGTGATAATTTTATATTTTATCGCGTAGCCGGAGATGCATTGCTGTACCATTCTCCTCCTGTTATGTAGTCCTCCCAGGGCAAAAGTCCCTTGTAAGGGACGGCCTGATTTACTAACGTAGATTTTTTGTTGGTGGTAGTTATTCAACTATGAATTTTCACATGAACATGTTATTTTCTTTGTTTACATTACCTAATGAGTTATGTGTACTTTATAATACTGGTTTGTTTATTCTGAGTCGTAGCACCAACAGTGGCTACCCTTGGCACTGCGGAGCAGTCGTTTATAAATATCGAGATTATTCGCCTTGACCTGCTCGCGATGTCGCAAATACCATACTTTATACGTCTTATTTTATGTATCATTGCATATTGTTTGTACTTAACTACCTATTGCCTCCTAGCCCCTATGTGTAGTGGTCGAAACTTAGCTCCAATATACAGGGTTCGCTTCCTGGGAATTGTGACTGATCATTTGATATGTAGGCATCGGACCACTGCTTGCTCTCTCGGATATCCATCCCATTGTGTTACGAGAGTACCTACACTAAAGTATATTATTGTGTATATCAGGTGATTCTGCAAGATATTCGTCATCGGATCATCACTAAATCTCGGATCTTCAATGTAATTTTTTCGACCAGCTTTAGCGATGTGTTTTTTTACCATTGAGTATGAAACCCGAGTCCGTGTTGTTCTATGGTTTTAAAGATTCCTAACTACTCCTGCGCAACAGACTGATTTGCAAGTGTAGTCATAATAACTGTGTGCGAATTTTGATGCTATTTTCGCAAAGTTTATAAACACGCTAGCTCTCATTGATAAACTTAGGCGTAATTAAATTACGCACTACTTACGCAGTTTAGGTGTAAGAAAGGTTAGAATAGATTTTTAACTTGTTTATTATTTAAATTTTAGTAGTTTGCTAACTTGCTTTTTGACGTCATTGCAGATGTTAATTTGTAAATGATTGAACTAAAGGTAAAGTCAACTAAGTATTTTTTATTTATACCACAGAAATATAATGTTGGTGTATTTTAGGATTCCATTAAATTTAATTTAATAAACGAACGTTTATACGAGACCACATATTTTTCACAAGATTATCACTCACTGAATAAATAAAATCCTAACAGACACCATGCCACCAAAAAATCACATTTTCACTCGCCACCCGCGGCACTACTAAGTAATATCCTGCACCAAGTTTGTTTCTTAAATTTATTTAATAACGAATATCGTCATTTTCCCGGCGACACACATGTAGGGACCACTTGTCGAGCTGTTGGACTGCGGGCAGCCGCCTCCTTTCACAACCACCAAGGCTGTCCACAGCCAACGTTCGGCCAACACCCACAACTCACCACAGTCACCACACCATAGCACCTTCACTTAAGGTGTATATTCGAGTGGTATAGTTGAGATGAACGTTGGATGTTATGATGGCAGGTTGGGCGAGGGTCACGCGGCGGATGCTGGAGGGTCACTCTATATGACGAAAAAAACGAAGTCTCGGAGCACTGCAGTGCAGCTACGACTCTATCTCGTTGTATTAAACGTGCCGATTGCACGACAGCTCTCGTTCGTTAGTTTTCCATCAGTGTAGAGTAACCCCCGTGGGCTAGTTTTTGGAGTCCGGTGCGGGTGGAGTCCCGTGTAATGAGAGGTATGTCGGTTGTGTAACGCGACGTCACTGACGGGGTGCGATTTGTGACTGATCGAGACGAAGTCAGAGCAATGTCTTGTCCGATGACTGGCCGTGTTTGTCGCGAATCGCGGTAACAGTTGTTATCAATAAATATTTATAATAAGGACTTGAGATTTGTCTAGTTGTTTTATGGATTCACTATTCTGTAAACATTATGCATCGAACACCCCTTCCCATAGTTCATCTAGGTTTATCTGTTTAAGTACCTAAGTCCACAATCTACATATTTATGATCTGTTTATTTATCTCATCAACCAGCAGTCACATGTTTCTTGTAACTAAATATTGATTAAACGTTGAATATTGTATGCAAAATAATGAAATGTCTAGACTTGCTGGATAATTTGACATGCCTAGGCTTTACCTACTCAAAAATATAATATTCATTGATTTTCTTCTTTCAACTCCGTAGCTTGGTATTTTCTGGAAAGGAAAACTGAAATTAAATATCGTTTACAGGAGAAGGTCAAAGTTTATTAGTCGACTCGGTTCATAAATAAATTATTTTATTAATTTAATTTTATTCAACAACAAGAATAAGAGCTACATTATTTCCACTTAAATTGTAATTAATTCAGTAATATATCATTCATGTTTATCATGTTTTTGACCCAGACTGACTCTGACAATTGTATTTAAAATAGTTTTTGCACTTATTATAAAAAAATCATAACCGGCCCGTAAGCTTCCTCTGTTGGACATAGGCCTCTCGCAAGATAATCCACCCGTTCTAAGCCACCCTCATCCAGCCACTACCGACTACTATGGAGTCTAAAGAACTGAAGGTTTTGCGGCACGGAGGCTTGTGACTTTACTATTTGCTCGTATTTGATAATAAGGCATTTTCTAGTTGCCACCTTTTACACAATGGCAACTTAAAGCAAGTTTAAGGTTGGTTAATCTAAATTTTACTTAAGTACTTTACCAACATCCTTCGATCATATAGTATAGGCAACATCACATAAACTTATGCACTTATGTACCTACCTATGTTTATTTTATTAATGATTTATTGGCAAGGATTACCAAAAAACTAAGCTTTACTCTAATAGCTACATAGTACAAGTTACACTTACGACTTACAATAATAAGGCTGACTTCAGTCATTTATCAAATAGTCAACAATAGGCAAGTAGTTTAACTACTACTCATACTACTGATGTTTCTAAACTCTTTATGTACAAAATAAACCACAACAACTAACTAACCAAACCCACTTTCATTCACAAAACGTCCTCCCCCATCCATCCTATCTAAACCTAAGAACAATCACAGTTTCCTCCGATACTTAGAATACGTCTGTCTCCAGAACGTCGTGGCTTCAGAGTCGACGAGCGGTGCGCTGGCGGGCTCCCGGTCGATGACGAACACCTCGGGGTGCCCCGGGGAGGTCCGCGGCCAGGGCCGGGGCAGCAGGGGGGAGGTGGAGGGTATGGGCTGCCTGTGGGTGAAAGATGGTGGTGAAAAATGGGTTAATATACTCGCGAGCAATGGTAAAGTTCCAGTGACAATAGTATCAAATTACTCTTAACGGAAATTAATGTTAAGGTCCGTAAAAATATACTACATAATTTCTCCTTGGTTTATGTTGACTAGTAGATAAATGGTAAAAAATTTCAGGAGCTAACATTTTTACAATCTATGTTAAAATATTTGTCGCAGTTATGGAGTTATGGCTTAAAATTATATATCTATGTAGGTACTTATGTATATTACTTTACTCCACTTTGGCAACTTGTGAGAGCATAAATTACGCTACGCAACAAATTTAAAAATCCCGCATAATCTTCCCCCATTTCAAAATTCTAAGCCATAAAACTTTCCAGTAAATATGATTTAAGGACGGATACAAATAACACACACAATTCATCCGCCATGAAACGTAAGCACTGCGGTCCTCGGGTACTTATTGTAGCAAACCACTCACCGTATCTTACAAAGAACCCGCAAGAATAGCGATTTCGTGCTCCACTTACCCGAACTTGGCGAAATTAGTCCACATGGTGGTCACTTGATCGATGATCTTGCTTTCGAGGAATGCGGGGACCGGGAACTTGGGCTTGAATAAGTAGAAGAGATCGTCCGCGTGGCTGACGCCCGGGTGGCTCCCGTAGCCGAAGATGAACTTGGCGAGGTTCAGCCAGCCGTCGTACGCGAACCTGTAGTTGTAGACCGGACTCTTGCTCGTCTTCAGCATCAGCTCGGTCGTGGCTATCACCGGGTACTTGAAGAACGGATCGCCGTAAAACCCGACCAATTTGTGAAGGTTCTTCTTCGTAATCTTCACGTCTTCCAGTCCTAAGTACAGTTCTCTTGCCTTGTCGGCGACTGCGTCTTTGTCTGCTTGCGTTGGAAATTTCAAGTCCCTCGGCATCGCTTTCCTGAGGTCGAGCTGGGATATGGTAGTATCGTTTTCTTTCCCAAGGAACATGTAACCTTCAGCTGTATTGTAGCCCAGCATCGTGGGAACATCATTATGTACTCCTTTTTCGTAAATGTTGTAAGGGTAGTCTGTAAGAAACGGCTCTACGCCTGGTATCGGTTTCTCCACACACGGGACGAAAATCGTCTCTGACATTATCAGGTTTCCTTCTTCTCTCGGCACTCTCGCTTTCAACAATTCTTCTACTGTTTTGTTCATGAAGAAGTTGTATAATTTGTGAGGATCTTCAGAGTGAAAGCCCATATGACCTGCTAGAGATATAGCTGTCTCTAGAGGGTCGTACTGGAATGACCACGGAGTTATGGCTGTCCCGCTCTGCATGATGGCCTTATGGAACAACCCTTCAGCCATCGGCGACAGCATCAGGTAGGACACGGCGGCCGCGCCGGCACTCTCACCGAAAATTGTTACATTATCCGGATCACCTCCAAACGCTTCAATATTCCTTTTCACCCACTTAAGGGCTGCTACTTGATCTTTCAGTCCCATATTTCCAGGAGCCTCTTTAATTCCCAGACAGAGGAAGCCCAGTATCTCGACTCTGTAGTTAATCGTCACGAGCACCACATCTTTGTTAATCAGATAGTCGGGTCCATAGAAGAACTGCGTGTTGGAGCCCTCGCGGAAGCCGCCGCCGTGGATGAAGACCATGACGGGGCGGGGGCGGGGCGCGGAAGCGAGCGGCTGGAACACGTTCAGCGTGAGGCAGTCCTCTTGCCCCAGCACCAGGCCCAGAGGAAAGCGCTGCGGGCACCGCACGTGCTGGTCCACGGCGTGCAGCACCTCCGGCCATGGCGGCACCGGCTGAGGGTCCTGGGGAGCGGGAGAGGGTGGTTAGTGACTAGCTGGTTCAGTATACAGTGTGTTGTATGGGTGTAGATTAGATTTTTTGAAAACTTAATCTTGGCCTTTGGTAGTATAATTTTGACATGTGCCCTCATATAAACGAATTCTTACGATCATAATCAATCGTTGCATTGAGTGGTCTTTTAAAGATTAATTCATACACACGTACCTGTCGTGTCGGCTGTACTCCGAGGGTGCATGTCCGCGCAATGACGAACAGCTAATATAATATGCTTTTCCAAGAACTAAATGTCACCCAACTAGGGCTCGTTATGCCATTATAGTCATTATGTCGTACGAACACTGCACTAGATACAGCCATTTGTATCAATAATTGAGCGTTCAACTGTGCCTGTTTTATAGTCATCGGCGCTTTTGTTTGATCGCAAATTATGTTCATTCATTATTATAGGCTACGTTTACTGTGTTTTTAGCAATAGAAAAAATTGTCTAGTTAATAAACTGACTGTTTTATATTAAACTGTAAATTATCTGTAAGTTTTTACACAAATAGGGGATTCAGAAAAATCGTAAGCCTAAACTTACACACAGCGCAGCTTACTATACGTCAAATTATTATGTGATCTTTCAGATACTAAGTTACGTTACAACCTCCTGAACAAATATAGTACCTGAATGCTAACCTATAATTTAGACAATTTCGCTTGATGTCCGTGCCATAAATATTAATAGTAATTGTCAGAGCATACATTGCTAATTACCTAATTAGTGTTAACTCTCTCTGTGCATATTAAACTAACAGCTATAGCTAGTTTATAGCGGGTGTTGGCGATAGATAATTGTTTACTAAATCATGCACGATGTAAACCGACACTCTTTATAGCGGGTGTTGGCGATAGATAATTGTTTACTAAATCATGCACGATGTAAACCGACACTCTTTATTTATAGTGGTATTTGATAAATAGATGTGGACCCTAGCTGTGTATTGGATAAATTAGTCCTCCGTCTATTGAAGTCGACTGGCCTACAAATCATATTATTATGTGCCTACGTATCTACAGTAAAGATAATAACGACGACGGTCAATGGACAAATCTAACATCTACCTACATAATTATATTATTATGCATGTGCTGCTAAATATCATTTTTGTATAAAATTTATTAGTGAGTGTACATTAGGATATTTCTCAAAGAAAAGGCTGGGACCATTTGTACTCCTGGGACTCCTGTGTACTATCGACTACTACTGAGAAGTAAATAAATAAATGACCTCTACCACGATCAATTTTTCAAATACCTATACAGGTTATCCCACGGCGATGCCACATAAAGGGAGCACCTTAAATACAGAAGACAGGGCATTTCACTAAAACGAGACCTCAACTTCCCAGATGTCTCTCAAACCCACCTGGAACCGCTGCGCCACCCTGGCATACGGGATGCCCGTGTACTGCGCGTACTTGCCGCCCCCGCCGACCGCCCCCCGCACCGCCCCCGCCGGCGCCCGCACCGGGCCCGCCCCCGGCTCCACGCACCAGCTCAGCGCCAGGGTCGACAGGATCAGATGCTTCAGCATCGTGAGACGCACTGCTGATGATGGCACTGGAAGGTAACGTGGAATATGGTTAAAGGACAGGATATGATACGTGATCTGTATTTGTATGGTGCTATGGCTATGACTATGACCCAGCATAGCGGTTTTGTTATTATACTGGTGGAAGAGCAAAGATAGATGCCCAAAAAACTCTTCATACTGCTTCGCTTCAGCTTTATTTAAAGATCCTTAGAAGAAGATTACAACAAATTGTTCTTAATCAAAGAGCGACAAAAAATAGTTCAATAGCTAATATAAATAAATATGAATATGGGGGTATGTCTATCCATGGTCGTTCGTGTTTTTAGAATTTATGGACGAGAATTAGCAGAGTTTTTCATCTTTTAGAAACAGTTAAGTAATAAGACTTGAAATTCGAGCTCAACAGCTTGTGGCAAAAATGTCGTCTTTGTAAAATAATGTAAATAGAAGTAAATAAACTATACAGATACAGTGTGTTTGTCTCGGCTACGCTACGGTCTACAAGGAGAGGGATATTTGGTGATTTTCACCCTATTACAAATGTAGTTAATACTTAAGTATAGTATTTTTCACCTTCATTATATATGTATTTTTACTAACCTACATTTTTTGTCGCTAGTTACAAACGCTCGATGTAAGTTACAAAAAAAGTTTTCAAAAATCAGCTGCTAGAGGATGTAGAGATATGAATAATATTTATAGAGATACTAATAGAGATACTGCAAAAACTTTTATAAAATTATCGGTTCTATACTAGCTGTTGCCGCCGGCATTGCTTCGCCTTAAAAAGTTTCCGTGTAAACCCGGGATAAAAATTAACCTATATCTAACTCAAAATACGCAAAAGAGTAACCAACATCCATATACTCATCCTTATACAAACTTTCGCGTTTATAACATTATTATGTTTCTAAATATAAGTAGGAGTCATCTATTTTTGTCATAAAACTGGTTAAGAAGAAAAAAAAAACAGAATATATTTAGATAACAGAACGAGTTTAAAAAAGCAATAAATGAATATTTCTTACTGTTATATCTTTCGTCTGCTGGTTCACGTGGTTGAATGGAGAGATGGTTTCTCAGAAAGGCTTTATAAGGATGAGAGTATAAAAAATTATATCCTATAAATAATTATTTACCTACAACTCAACTTAAACGATTTCCAATATATTTTCTTATGTTTGTAGGAATTTAAGATTGTACTGTTAGCTGATAATTCACATATTTTTATTTTATGAAACAACAAATAATATTCTAACGGTGCAAACAGCACTCTCTCCATAGTTGCTAACAATGAGTTACTTAGATTTGGTACGTATATCTGATAGGTAATCCGGCAGATTGATAGATTTATTTCATCATTTGTAAAATAAATTTCTACTCCCTATAATAAAATTATACTTACCTTCGGCAGTCGGGTAAAAAATCCTCTTGACCAACAAGATTGCTATGGAATAGCGAAATAAAATAATTTTCCAAAGTCATGGAACTAAAGTTGCTCAGCCCTTCCGATATTCGGCGAAAACTTGCTTTTAAATATTGTCTCTAATCTAATCTAATGGACACCCTGTATTACCTATAGTACAAACACTAAGTGTGGACTCTGTTAGCGTTGCACGTTGGTCGCTGCTGACCGTACCATCTAATTGTTAATGCACGGCATGCTTTATATGGTAACTATCTACTATTTATAAATTAAAATAAGTTCAAAGAACTTTATTAAAACACTCACATAAATAATAATACTTAGTTAAGATGTGTAAATGGCTAGTGAAGATATTACGATTACTTATAAGGATTAGCTCTGACCCTGCGTATGATTTTGGGAGACAGGGAAACATAGGCTATCTATGTATAATTATGAACATTGAACGGTGTACGAATAGTATAACTAACTACACAGGCATACACAAGTATTATTAACATATTTTAAACTAGCTGTGCCCGCGAGCTTCGCTTCGCCTTAAAAAGATTTTCCCGTGGGAATTCCGGGATAAAAAGTAGCCTATGTTCTTTCTCAGGGTCTAGACCATATGTATACCAAATTTCATTCAAATCCGTTCAGTAGTTTTGGCGTGAAAGAGTAACAGACAGACAGACAGACAGACAGACAGACAGACACAGTTACTTTCGCATTTATAATATTAGTTAGGATAATACCTACCCCGGTATTTTCCGACTGTTCTGGCTCACTTTAAAACCACATTACTATCACACTCCCATTAAAGTTTCATTAGTGATAAACAACCTGTAGGTCCTTGTTACATCTGTAAATTCATAGGTTTTTTCCGATTCATCTAAATTTAACTCATGGCACATCACGAATAACTAGCTAATTCACAAAAAATAGTCTTCAATTAGTGAACAACATTTTGTTTTCGACTTTAGACTTTAACTACACAAACATAACATAACACGAAATTGCATTTACTCACTGCAACACTTATCTCACTTATCCGTAAATACAACCAGTACGTAGCACATAAACAGCTGAGAAATGTCAAATAGCACTAAACACCTAGTTTAATAAATAGAATTTGATTCAACTTGATAACTTAAATAATACGAAAAACACTGACCGTATTTATTACTCCGATGAAACTTGTGAGTGCCGGCATCAAACCAGTTTACCAGCGACCCACAAACCACCTTACCCATGCACCCAGCTGTTACTACCGCACTCCTTATGTCCAAGCCAAAGAGTCTTAAATGCTATAATTGTATGTTACAACAAAATGTTTGCCTGTTAAATGATGCTAATACAGCTTGGTAACTCATGTGACAGATAGTGTAGCCAAGCGAAGCTGACTTCTAGTCCTTTGGTACTGGGTTTCAATTCGCATTTTTCACATTTTTCTGCTGAGACCGGTTAACATCAGAGGGCCAAGTGTAGGTTTACCTCAACCGATCGAGCAGTGAAATCGACGCAAATTTATATGGCGCGGAGCTAGTGCAGCGCGTACATAATACCGCTAGTGTTACTCTCCTACACCATATAAATTCGCGTTTACTCGACGCTACTCGCACGGAGATACTTGCAATAATAAACTTGCACTTCTCATGCTGAATGGATTCAAACTTATTGATAACAGTAGTAGGGCTTCTTCACACAAGAGGGACATCAAAGAGGTACTTACTTAATAATGTGAACTCAATTACATTGTGTTTATTTACTTAATAATTGTGTATACGTACGTTATTGTTATTTCATAGGTCATTGCGGCTGAACGCCTGAAAAAACGGATATAGCTAGGTAGGTTAAATGTCTTATAACCTTGAATAAATTATAGAGCTGAGGAACGTCATAATCATAACTTTTATTGATAAGGTTTATGAATCTTGTACAGTGGACGCCACAAAAGTTTCAAATATCAAGTTATCCTCCTATAGATAGTATAGTTACCTACTTATAACGTTGTCGAACGTCTAGTACAAAGTCCACAGAGCTAAAGTCCAATGTTAGTTTAGCTTGAGGCCCACTGTACACGTTAGGGCACCCATGATTGGCCGGCGCCGCCGCTAGGGCCTCTTATCATTATTATGTCTGGATGTTATGTCACTATCCAGTATCAACCGAGGCAGTGGGTCGAAGATCGCCATGCATGACTGTACACAGACTACACAGTACTTGCCTGTTTTAGGTTAGTTACACAAACGGCGTATCGCTGACTGCTCGTGTTAAACTAGACATGTCGTGTAAATAGCAAATAAGTGTGAAATCTGAGTGAAAATGTGAATTGAAGTGAGAGTGTGGGTGTTGTTTATTTTGAGTGACGCTAGGTTATTAACCGCCAACCGAGGTTATAGAGGTATCAGAAACCGTGGAAGGATAGTGGAAAATATCTGAAAATTCCTAGGTAAGTAGTAGTAGTACCTAAGTACCTAGGTAGTCTAGGTACATAATGTATGATGTAGGTCTGTTTTTTGTTTAGATATTTTTTTGTTGAACGATGACCGTGATCAAATTTAAATTACAATGTGTACATAATGATAATTTAATAAAAACCGGCTTTAAAAACTTACCATTCTCAAAAAAACAAAATAACAAAAAAAAAAACTGTATATCATCATTTCAGTCGTCACGCTAATCCGATAAGTCTGATCGTTTTTACTCAGAACCCCAGAACTGGTATGAATATTGTAGAGTAAATGGTTTGTTTTCAGAACATTGTGGATGTCAAGAAAGAGGTCGTGGATCAGGTTTACCTTGGACCCCCAGAAATATTGGCTTTTCAACCAGTTTCCTCGAAAGAGTGTAGAGCCATAAGTCCTCTCCAGTGATGAAGTACCTGATCCTGTTCACGCTGGTGGCGATGTGGAGCCGGCAGCAGCCGACCGACCCGGTGCGGGTGGAGGGGGGACTGCTGCGGGGGACCATCAACCCGGGGGGGTACCGGCAGTACATGGGCATCCCCTACGCGCGCACCGACGACGCCGCCCGGTTCAAGGTCAGTGCTGATTGCTTGATCGCCTTGTTCCGCCAGCTGTTGATCGCTAACCTTTATCTTATCTAGCGGTAGAGTTTTGATGATAGCATGAATAAACAGAAACAAATGACTACACACTTGTTAGTTTTACGATAGTACAATGGTTGAGTGTTAAGAAGTGTGCTTTATTTTCAGGCACCTCTGCCGACAGAACCATGGGAAGGCGTGTACGAAGCAATAGAGGAGAACGTCAGATGTCTACAAAGAATGGGCAAGTCCTACTTGGTCGGTCAGGTGGATTGCCTCAGGCTGAACGTGTATACCCCGCTGCAGGTAGAGGAACCCTTGCCAGTGATGGTCTACATCCACGGAGGAGGATTCTTCGAAGGGTCCGGACTACCAACTATCTACGGACCAGAATATTTGGTCACAAAAGGTGTGATCGTTGTAACAATTAACTACAGACTGAACATCCAAGGCTATCTGTGCCTGAGGATACCAGAGGCCCCAGGAAACGCTGGCATGAAAGACCAAGTTGCTGCTTTGAGATGGATCAAAAGAAACATCAGAGCGTTTGGAGGCGACCCTGACAATGTGACTTTGTTCGGTGAGAGTGCTGGAGCAGCGTCTGTGTCCTATCACATCCTGTCCCCGATGTCAAAAGGACTATTCCACAAAGCTATCATTCAAAGTGGATCCTCACTATCCGCTTGGGCGCATCAGTATAACCCTGTGCACATGGCAAGTCTGCTCAGCAAAACCATGGGTCACAGTGAAACGGACCCATTAGAACTATACAACATATTTATGAATAAGTCTAATACTGATCTCATAATGACTAGAGTTCCTAGAAAGAGAGGGAACATATTGCTCACTGAATTGCTCTACTCGCCATGTGTTGAGAACAAGTTACCGGGAGTTGAAGCATTTCTGACCGAATTGCCTTACAATCTACTTAAGAGAGGAGAATACAACAAAGTTCCTACTATCATAGGCGCTAACAGCGAAGAAGGGCTACTGTTTGTGGCAGGCGAAAACGACACTACGTATGCCGCGATGTCCTTCGAAAATTCCATGCCAAAAGACTTGGTTTTTCCTTCTGAAACTGAAAAGAAGGAAGCAGCTGATAAATTAGGTTCACTATTACTTAATGATGAAAAAATATCTAAAGAAGTTCGTGTGAAGTTGTCCAAACTACACGGAGAGCCGTACTTCAACTACCCGGTCGCAAAAGAAACAGACTTGGCTTTGGAAACAAATGAAAATCCAATTTACAGTTACAGGCTCAAGTATGGGGGTCTACTGAACGTGGGTAAGATAATCACGGGGTTTTTCAAAGTCCCTGGAGCTACTCATGCTGACGACTTGTTCTACTTGTTCAAGCCGAGCCTGCTACCGACTCCTACTAGGTTTTTTGAAATGACCATGGTTAATAGAATGACTACCATGTGGACCAACTTTGCTAAGTTTGGGTAAGGAATAGTCTCTACAAGATATTTTTTTATTGCATTTTGAACTTTCTCAATTCTTGTCTCAGAAAAAAAACGTTATGTTACAATATGATTTCCCTTTCAGAAACCCAACTCCTGTTTTAACAGAGTTGCTCCCAGTACAGTGGCATCCAGTGAAGAAAGAGAGTCCGGAATCATTTGTGATAGACGCAGAGTTTTCCACGGCTCCACTGTGGGATGGCGACTCTATGCTGTTCTGGAGAGAACTCTACGAGAAATACAGAAGAAAAGAAACAGTCAATTGAAATTATTAATTTTATGCGTATTCTAAAGTTAAGAGCAATGGGTATTGTGTAAATATAAGTAATTATTTAAAGCATAATAAGGATCGAACGATGGCATTATAACAGTAATATTTAAGTTCTAGTCATTTCGGTTTAAGAATTTGAGATTGCGATATATTATATGTATTTTATTACAAAAATTGTGTAAAGAACTTATTTATCTATCTGGTAAGTAATTTTAAACGTCTTCGTGGAATGATATCACAAAACACAAAGTTTTAATTTATGATAGTGTTTCTAGTAGTAAAACAATTGATAAGAGTAAAAATATATAGCTCTATAATTGATCCGATAAGTAAGTATCTAAGTACTTTTTATAGCTAGATAAAGAAATATTATCTTTCTTATCGAAGGCTGTAAAAATAGTACAAATAAAATCCTATTTGCAACACCCTATATCACGTATATATTTTATAATGATGACCTTTTCAAAACAATTTACCTCGAGGCTGTGTCGTCGTCGACTTCTTCCTTCATTCGATTGTACTTACCTGCGGCCGACGATACCCTCCGTAACCTCGTTGTGGACGCCCGCGGCTAAAAGGTCCCCAATACTTAAATACATCATTTATAATGGGTACTTTTTGGGGTGTACGAGGGGTGAACTTCCGATTGACAGTCAGCGACGCTAGTTGTTCAGGCAGATTGTACCAACGCGGTAAGTATGTCCATTGGTAGGTGCTCTCATTGAGCATAACACAAAACATTGGGGACAGGTGCACACTTTAGATAGTAAACCTTCACACAAGAACACCCCGATTTGTGTATTCATCACGTTAATCAACCGTTGTAAATTCACCGATGACACCCTTAGGCTCAATGTCGCTACTTCCGTTTCCGCCATATTTTAGTCATTAAACCGACCGTACTTAGTCGGCGCAGTGCACGCGGTAAACGTTACGCTGCGTTCAGCGGAAGAAGTCCCCTCGCGTTGCGTTGGCAGCCCTGTCGGCCAAGCAATAACGAGCTCTGTTCACCTGGTTTAAGGGCATCCGGCAGTGAAACTGTCATGGCGCCGGGGGATAGATGGCGTGAACGCGGGCATGTAGCATCGCGAATATCGCCGGTCTGCGCGCGCCCGATAACAACAGATTATTTTAAAGGCTCCTGACGCAAGGATTATAGCCTATACAGCCGGGATTTACGTCTCGCGCGGATTTTTCGACGCGCCCGAATCCCGCCAATTTTTCGTTTTTTTTGCAACTTTTTCACCGCTATAGGAAACAATGTGAATAATCTTTATGGTGCATCCAGATTATCTTTGGAACGGAATGGAATTTTTACGCTCGAATGGAGGCTTTTATTAAATAAAGAGGAATGTGCAGTGACGCGGAAATGTTGCGTTGGTTTAAAATTCGAATGTTTCGCGTAATTAAACTAATGGTTTCAATGATCAGCCCGGCGGCGGCCAGGGCCACATTTCTGTGATCCCGGTCAATGAAAAATATTCAATTTACACTTTCAGTATGCTATGCTACATAACAGTAGGTACCTACTACGGCATAACAAAGCAGTGCTAACTGAACTGATAACTATTACAAACGTAGTAAGACAGTAGAATTTCATAAGTACCTACTATGTATTAGTTACTTACGCTATAAAGCTTATATAATTTTAAAATGGTGTAAATTTTTTGGACGGTTCTACCTTTTTTGGCATAAGATTTGTTTGCCTATTCTCGTATTGCATAGTAACGTTTGGTCAAAGTCTCGTTACGCCGAAAATCGTATCCTGGCATAAATCTCGTTTAGTAAAAGTTATTTCGCATAACATTGTTTGGCCTAATAATAGTATGGTCAAATCTTGAATAGCCTAATAATGCTATGGCATAGGTTTATACAAAGAAATAATATTCGTTTGGCTTTAACTTTGACGGAGCGTCTCCCTACATAGCGCAAACTGGTGCCTTGTATTGTTTCCGCTGTTTGGAAAACGCTCCGCTCCGCTCCGCTCCGCTCCGCTCCGCTTCGCTGCGCTCCGCTTTGGTTTTGATGAACATGTGCACCTAACACGCTCCTCCTCGCTTTGCTCGTCGTCGCACCTATTTTTAGGTTTCGATCTCATGGGGTTTGTAATAATTATATTGGTCGTTAACTTTCGATTTTTTGATCATACAATATCGTGATTTTCGGGATGTAGGAGAAAAATACCACAATTTGTACATTTACTACATACTTAATATATTATTTATTAAGATAACATTAGGAGAAACAAGATTATACATAGGTATAGACGAACATAAATTTGAGCTAACGAAACTTAGGTGTTTAAAGATTGTGCCTAAAGAGTTTTAGACGAAACGAGCCTTATGCCACATAAGTCTTGGCAAAGTGATGGTTCGGCCAAAAAAGTTTAGACCATACGAGTTATGCGAAATGAGTTTTGGTCAATAAAGATTATGCCAGATGAGCGGAACCCTTTTTGGACTCCTACAGCCGTGCCGTAAAAAATATGCATCAGGTGATCAGGTGAAATAAACTCGTATCAAACCGATTCAACGTCACCATATCTGCGTTAAACACGGCTACGTGATTGGCGGAACGTGCAATGTGTGTTTACGCGAGGTTATCTGCGTATATAAAGATGCCATGCCGAGATTGCGAACCAACAGTTCCGTGTAAAGTCCGCAGATACGTCGCGGCTCAGCCTTGTTTACGGCATGACTGGAGCATTGTAGCCCTCACACTTGAAAAGCCAAATAACCTGTAGATGTATAACTACAATAAAAGTAACGTAACATTTCCAAACCAATTAATCTTCATTTAATAGCGATGACACCCCTTGGTAATAAAAGTACATGCCATAAACTGATCATGAAATTGGCAAATACGATTTCCTCCATCCATCCGATCACTCGTATAAGCTCCAGATTTTCAGCAACCTAGTTAAACAAACTCTTATGTGACCCTCCCGTGCATTATCACGCTCCCTAACATGCTTTGTTCCAAACTGATTTACTCTAAGCCCGGAATAGGCCGAGAACAACTGAGGGCCGAACTCCTCTTCAGTACTCGCATCTTGGGCTTATCTCGGAGCCATTCATACAAAACGAAGATTAGAGAGGATAGTTTCATTCACTCACTGATTCATTCACTCATTCAACCGTTGGCATTTTATACGACTGCCAACGTTACCATTCTATTTCAGTGGACTTTCAGACGAAGATTTTAAGGTAGGAAATGGCGTGCAAAGAGTTGCTCGTTAACGCAGCATTTCCAGACGAGGTTTTAATAAGGAAAGGTTTGTAAGCAGCTTAAGTTCGGAAATTCCCAAGATTTAGTTCGGGAAGTGAATAGGAGGTTTCGAGATTGCGTTCGGTATCTAGTCAGTCACTGACAGCTGTGTACAAACACTTCTGCCAACTCCATTCATGGGAGATATTAAGTGTTAATTTATCCACGTTGATCCACGTAGGTACTTTGTAGAATAGCTTCATATGAAGACCCGCGGATTACGTTTTTGATATACTTACTTGAGTAGCTAATAATTCTATGTCCCATGTAGAAAAAAAAAACATTTAAGTAAAAAAAAAAAAAACACGCACTCACGCCTTGTACTTATGTACTCCCTTGCGGGGTAGGCAGAGGTGCATTGCTGCACCCACTTTTCGCCAGAGTGTATGTTAGTCCCAATGTAATAGGGGGCGGGCCTATTGCCATTTTACGGGCACATCCAAGACCTGAGAACAAATATCTGTGTTTAAACAAATATCTGCCCCAGCCGGGAATCGAACCCGGGACCATCGGCTCAGTAGTCAGGGTCACTAACCACTACGCCATTCGGTCGCCATTTAAGTACTTAACATAATTTTAGATGCAATAAATAAATTTTCCCAGAGCATTGACTTATATATTACTAGCGTAAGGACAGGCCCAACCGCTCAAGAAAATGACACCCTCGCGTTGGCCCTAAAACCTCATAAATCTGTCATAATTTGTATGAATTTAGGGCCAGCTCGCGGGTGCCATTTTCTTTTGACAAAACGTTCTGACGGGCGTATCCTTCCTTTTGAAATCATTGTCCCAGAGTAAAAAAAAACAAATAGCTAAGTATTGTTATATCTGTTTTCAGGGAATTAATACCTACATTCAATTCATTCACGAGTAAACTACCAGTTACTCGCGAGTAAGCAGATTTTGCATTCTACCAAACCTGAAACCAAGATAAGTAGATTATCCCAAGAATAAAATGTTATACCGCCAAAATTGACCGTGTAACGAGTTTATCCAAGAGTAATTTTGTAATGGCGGCAGCGCATCAGCTGATTAGAAAACCGTCATAATGACATATAAACACATCTGTCAAAACATAAACAAAAGTACGTTAAAAGGCAAATTCTCAGAATAACAACAGCGAATAAAATATTAAAACATAAACAATTTTATACTATTATAATCCATTCAAACTAAGTTGGCATGTCATTTCTATTGTACATGCTTTGAAACGCAGCTATTTTTATTTTAGTTGCATTACAGTTTCGTTCCTCGTTCATTAAATTAATCATGGTATAACTTGGTAGAATGCAAATGTACTTATCCCAGATATTTACTCGCGTATAAATTTTATTCCGGTATAGTTATTCTCGTGTAACTTGATGTTTGGACGAATTCACCCTTAGACAGAAAGAGCCCCCCTTATACGAACGGAGAGTAGTTTGTAAAAATTGACGTTCATCAGAAAATTTTATATTTTTACGATGAATAAAAAATGTTGACTTTGACTTTTGACTTTGACTAGATTTAGTTGTACTTACCGATTCACATTTTTTTATATAGTTATACCTTTTCCAACTGATGTAAATTTTTGATTGTAATTTCATACTTTCTTCTATATACTTACAAAATTATATCATGATCAATCTTCATGTTCATTTACCTATGTTCAATCTTCACTGCTTCTGTTATTTACTTATAAAAATGTTCATTGAATGGGAAGGCACTGACTCTCAAGATACAGGGTTACCTAGTTTGGGAGTCAGGGTTTTCATGTTTTATGTTTACTCTGCCTGTTTTCAATAAAGATTATTTATTATTTATTTATTACTTTGTTAGATTCATGAAAAGTTTCTGAATGTCGTAGATTTAGTACAGTGGGTGTCACCCCAAGTGCAACATGTGAAAGTGAATAGGTACAAAGTGTTACTGTAGTGTGAAAACTGTGAAATTAGTAACAGACAATATTAAAATAATATTTTAAAAGTTTCTGTACCACAGTTTCAGACGCAAAGTGAGAGGTCGCTCGTGATTTTTCAGTCGTGATCGAAGGTTATTTTTAGAAGTGGATGGTGCTACAAGACCCTGCGGAAGTTGGCTGCAAAGAAGGTAGGAATCAGCTAAACATTGCCTTGTTCCTTCCCATGTTAACATGTACATATTTTAATCATTGATGGAGTCGAAAATCGGCTCAGCCGTTTGGAAGCAACGTTACCGCAGACAGATACACACACACACCCTCCCCTTAATAGTCAGAGGTTAAAAAAATGAATACCTATTGTCGATTGAGCTAAGCTCAAATCTAAATCTATCTGCGTCTCCCTAATCGTTACCGAAGAGGGCCAAAGCGTTTAGTAAGTACCTACTTTTATCATCAACACGCGGGTTAATTGACCATCCCGAGGCAACTAGGCATGATCTGCGAGGGACTCACTTACCCCTAAAAGGGGACCAGTTGGCCCTTTAAACGATAATAATATTAAACCAAATTCTAATTACTTAATCTTAAATACAAAAATTGCGGATCAAAAGACTCGTATGTAAATAAGGTCTTCAATGGAAACTGAAATCCGGGACTACTTTACAGGATAAATCGGATTTAACTAATTTAAATGGGCCATTTCGACCAAAATAAACCGTTAGCATATTTAATTGCGTTTAGGAGAAATATCTACTGAAAATTTTCCTCGTTCCATAGATTTTGGTTTACACAAAGGCCGGTGATTATAAGAGGACTAGCAGATACAATCTAAAAATATACATAATGGTTACAAAATACATACTGTTTAAGTAGTATACCTTGCACCATCCAAAGGTTGTCTGCTAGATATTGCGTTAAGCAATGAGTTCGCCTTTTTGTACTATTTATTATTACCCGACTGCCGAAGGAGGAGGGTAATGTTTTTATAAGGTGTTTAAGGTGTCTTTTTGTAATATTTTCTTTCATGGTGCAAATTAAAATTCTATTCTATTCAATAATGGCGTTTCTGGATGTAAATAAAACGTCTGGTCTTCTGGACTAGCAGTAGCAACACGCGTACAAATTGACCGCAAGTCGGCTTAACCCACAATCGGTGGGCAGTAGTTACCCCGCTACCCCGCCCCCGCACAGACATGTTTACGACGAGGTAAGATTGACCTCTGAACGGCGGCGAATATTTTATTTATGGCGAATTATTGGGGCTTTTGCTCTGTGACTAACGGGTTGGTTTGGGGCATGCAGATTAGAAATATGGCGCGGCCGTAAAGAGATTATGAAGGTTCACGGATTTTATGTTGACGGGGAGTTGTAGAATGTTTTTAGGTTTCGTTATTTATACATTATAAAGTTTTTTTTTATTATTATTATAATTAAATTGCAAATAATTTGACCAAGTATAGATTAACAAATTAAGTAAGTACCTACTTAATATTTAGGTAGGTACTTACCTTGTTATTTTTGTTTGTATATAGTAGGTGGTATACTAATAAGTTTTTCTACACTACTTACTTACTACTTATTTAAATAATAACTTGGTAGGTACTAAATGTTTAGCTATCTGGTTCTCAGCAGGCGCCACGCCACATTTTCCCTGTCCGGGGCCGGTCTGCCCTAATTTCCCCTTTCCTGGCAAAAATGTCCCCTCTCCCCATTATTCACACAATCTACCTGCGCCGGACCCTGTGCGTACCTAAATATTACAATTTCATAGTCCGGAGAGGCTATTCTCACTTGCTTACTGAAGCTGTAACCATTTTATTGAACGACGTATTACTAAATTCTGACAACTGATTAGACTTGGGTAGTTTCACAAATATCAGTAAACCAGACGAATGCCACTCGATCACTCACCTATATTTATTTCTAAACACAAACGGTCTTATTCATAAAAAAACCTTAAAGTAGGTTTACTGAGCTCAATAGTTACGGAACACATTAAGCCTATTTGAGGTTTCGTAAAAATCTCTATTCATAATAGTTCCGTAGACCTTCAATAACTATAGTGATGCTAATAGATTTCACAGACCAAACATTTTGACATTTACCCACAGGGATATAATCGTGACAGTTCTGACATTGCGAAAAAGAGACGCTTAGCTACATTAAGCGTAAGAAAGAAACGTTAAGCTGTAAATGTTTTTTGTCCTTTTTGCTGAGGCGCCTGTTTACGTCAGTTCTCTGTGCCAAACAATGAAACAAATGAAAAATCTGTGCCAAACAAAGGCTGACAGTTACAACAAAATTTTCTAAATGCTATTTATTTTTGATTTGCTAGTGATTTGTGGGTGTTTATTAAGTTTATTAGACTATTATCATCACTTAACGAGTGTGTGACATGGGTGGGTGGATTTTGTTCGGTTGTATAGAGCATATTGAACGAAAACACGATGGAATGATGGATGAGATATATTTTCACATGTAAGTAGATACTATCAAGTTTAACAAGCTTACATTCATCAAAGTACTATCTATTGGCTCGATTTTAATATAAAACGATACTAATTTTAATACTGTAAGGTCTTTTAGTATCAGTTTTAAGTAAAAATTACGAGGTACCATATCATAACAAATCACATGGTGTTGCAAGTTATTGAAAATTTATTTTACCCACAAATATTATAGTATGCAAAGAAAACACTAGAAATTGTAACGGACTTGGGTTGGGTTTACAAATGGGGCGCACGAATTCGGTTTTTGTGAAGATTGTATTTTGTAGAAGTCATTCTCCTCTTTCAAATGAGGTGCCTCTCATTGTGAGGAAACGTTCGTTTCGTTTTTTTCTTCTATGTGTGATTTCTTCTGTATAATATAAAGTTTATTAAAGTTATATATAATATAAAGTTGGGCTGAAAATGAACATGGACAAGACAAAGGTCATGTCGAACGAACATGTTTCATCATCGCCCGTAACTGTAGGAGGTGTCACCATCGAAGTTGTCGATCAGTATCCCTACCTAGGACAAGTGATCCGATTAGGTAAATCCAACTTCGATAAAGAGGTAGCTCGTAGAATCCAACTCGGATGGGCAGCGTTCGGGAAATTACGACACATCTTCACTGAAAACATACCTCAGTGTCTGAAAACAAACGTTTTCAATCAGTGCGTGTTGCCAGTGATGACTTACGGAGCCGAGACGTGGTGCTTCACCAAAGGGCTTATCCACAAGCTCAGAGTTGCTCAACGTGCTATGGAAAGGGCTATGTTAGGCGTGTCCCTGCGAGATAGGATTCGTAATGAAGAAATCCGCAGGAGAACTAAAGTTACCGACATAGCCAAAAGGATTAGCACGCTGAAGTGGCAATGGGCTGGCCACGTAGCCCGCAGAGCCGACGACCGCTGGAGTAGAAAGGTTCTGGAGTGGAGACCCCGTGTCGGCAAACGGCGTGTCGGTCGCCCCCCAACCCGTTGGTCTGATGATCTGCGGAAGGTAACGGGAAGCCGCTGGATGCAGATGGCGGGTGACCGTTTGGGGTGGCGATCGTTAGGAGAGGCCTATGTCCAACAGTGGACTACAGAAGGCTGAGAGAGAGAATATAAAGTTTATTGTATTGATACGAAATACGTGTTTCCTTTAAAAAAAACCCCATCACATATTTGGCCCACGATTATAATGCTCATGCTCATCCATTTATCTCTGCTTCATAGGTTTCCGACAGAAAAAAAAATATCAAGAAAATGGATAGACATTACCGGTCGCACAAATTGGGAACCAAAGAAACATACAAAAATTGTGTTCGGCACATTTTGAAGAGGATTGTTTCGATTGGACGAAGACAATGAATCATACAATCAACTCAGTTTGTGTATATTAAACAATTATATTGAAATCAAATAAGTATGAGTAAAGTTTTTTTTCTTATATCGTCGGTTGACAGGAAAAACTCACTAAGGCAGATTTTTCAATATTCAGATAAATGTTATCTGGGTAATACAAACATTGAGAAACATTGAGACGCAACAGCATCAAAATTATTTCCCAGCAAAACTTTTATCTGGCTATTGAAAAATTAGCCTTTAGTGTCTTTTTCCTATCAACCGACGATATACTCAAGTTTTGTTTTTGTTATTATGATAAGTTAAATTTCCCCATATTTAGGTTTAATTTTTTGTCGGCAACATCTATGGTTTGAGTGAGAAAGAGAATAGTGCACACGGCGATTGCCAGTCTAGAGGTAGTAGGTCTATGCATTTACCCTATTAAGTTGCCGGTCCGACGAAACCATAAACAAAAATAGCGAAAACTTTCATTCATTTATCAATGAATGAAATGTATCTTATCTATCTATGTTAGCCACGGCGCGGCACTTAAAAAAGTTTACGTTGGCTTAAAGGCGCAGTTGGCCAAGCCAAAACCCACAAAAAAAAAAAAAAATTTTTACGTTACCATGGCAACTTATTTTCAGCAAATATTAACTCACAACAAATGTCAAATCGTCAATAAAGCAGAACAGCTGTTGACCGTTGACCGGCCGCCATGTTTTTGTACAAGAGGAGGTTTACGGAAGGTGTCTAGTAGGGTCCAGCCAACTTTAGCATATCAAGGTTTTACGAATCAGTTGGAGAGTTCTTTAGCGCTATTGATCGTTTATGAATAAAGTTTTTTTGACATTTGCTTATAGCAGGCCTATAGGTCTCCCGTAACTTTTTATGAATAAGACCGTAATACAATATATAATAAGTACGTATGTACGTACTAGTATCATCACCTAATTCAATAACATCGTCAACAAATGCCTCATCGAGTTGGTATCCAGAATAGGGTCTCTCCTCCGTCGGCTATCGCAGCTGGAGTTATGCCGACCTATCTGCAGGTCAGGCCTATCGCCGGTGTTGAATTAATGTTCCTGAGTAATGACGGCTTTTTGGGCAAAGATATTAGTGCGAGGTTATTGTTGCGAGATAGGCAATGCCCAGGAAGGAGGGTGGGCAGGTAGCTATGTGCTAATGTGTACTGAAATGAGTTATGTTTTTGCGGGTATTTTGTTTTCTGTTTAGAGGTTGGTACAGCGGATACGGTCTATCATCTACCGAAGTATTTTGTATTTGGGCATTTATTTGGGTATGGGTAGAAACAATTTGCAGCGAATTCTGAAGATCTTCGTTAACTTTACTGTATTATACCTACTGTATGATGAATATAAACGCACCTTGCTGTATAAGCCATAGCTAGATGCTGCAGTCAATCAGAGGTCGTTGAGATGTTAGTAAATTATACAAATTGGATGTCCTATAATAGTTGGTGTCTTTCGTTTCGGCAACAACTTAACTTAATAACATAATATTGCTCATAGGAAATTAAGTAATTAATAAGACCTATAGGCTAATAAATCTATGAAAATGGACACAGAATTATTCCATAATATCATCACAAATTTCAGGCCAAGAATTAATTACAGCAGACTGGACTAACAAACAAATCCTTCTCTATCCATTAGTCATTGCCTACCGAAGCGGGGCCCACTAATTGCGAAGCGCAAACAGGAAACTGGCCATATACTACCCGCAGAGGTACAAGAAAACCGAATAAACCCAATGATGGGGATAGATGCCCCCTAGTTGAGGGTCGGGAATCGACACGAGTCAGCGTCGGACACTCACTGACGCCCGATGTGCTGTGATGCAGTTGATATTTAGGTACTTATCCCAGCACTGAATAAGTAAATTGTTTCAGTTTCATTTGGGAAGTGGTTTTGACCTACGTTTGGTTAAGAAGATAATTAACCTTTATTTTTATAATAGTTCTACCAAACATAAAACAACGCTCACTTCGGTACATAAAATTATTATGACATGCCAGCGAATCTCTGCTTAGCATGTCATTGATGTCACGCTGATGGCCTTACAGCCTTCTCCACGGCAGAACATCCTTAATTAAAACAGAAAAATAACCGTCCCTACGACGGCCAATTAGGCAATTTCACAGAAGTATATCGTTGCCAGTACATTACGCTCAGGCGCTGTGTCGCGGCCGCATTAGTCGCATACAAGAGTGCCCTCAGCCCCTCCGCCGAGCCCCAGGGACCCCCGGGGCCACTCTATACCGACGAAAGATGAACGAACGAGAGCTGGGCCTCGATCACGAGTGCTCAAATCGCTAGCGTAATTCGATAGTAATTAATATGACAAGTGTCTACGTTGGCGCGAGGCGCGAGCATAGGATTCGATACTATTTTCTAATCTACACGAATGGTCGCTTTTACCAAACGCTAAACGTATTTAAATCAAATTTTAAATACATATTGTACTAACTGACAGACGTATGACAGGCTACTAAATACGTTTAGCGTTTGGTGAAATTCCATCTTACATGGAAAAAACATTTTGGAACTAACAAATTTGCCTTACATTTTGACAGTGACATTTGACGATACGCAACGTAAACGGAGGTTTCAAATCCTGTGCTCGGGCAATTCTTTTCCCATATTTTTGTCTAGTATCGTACAACGCTAGCGTATTGCCACGTTCGCCCGTGATAGATACACTGTCGTACAACTGACACGTTTAGTACAACGAGATAGACTCTTCGCGCAGTAGCGCTCCGAAACTTAGTTTTTCGTCATAAAGAATGACCCCCAGGCATCCGAGCAGGAAAACGCTAATTAGCTAAATTAGTGCATGTCATAGAGAGTGGAGAGTGGAGCAATGTGCAGCCTCGAGGAGGCGATATGTTGCGAGCGAGTTGCTTCGTCTTGTGGACGACATGTTTACTTACTAGGTAGGCACATACAGTATACATATTTTACTTGTTTTTGATAAGTAGTAGGACTGATGATATCTATTGATTCTAGGTAAAATATTTCAGTAATAAAATTATGGTGTAAGTTTACTTAAATGACTCTATAGTTATGTAAAAATACCAACAGCAAAAATTTGGTCCAAGTAATCAAATATTTTTTACTGAATAATTAAGGTTTAGAGGTGAGAAATGCTTATTTTATTGGCATAACATAAAAAATTGAACTTAAATAATGAAAAAAATGTAGCATGTATTTATTATTTGCCTCCACTAATATAACTTAAACGGAATATATTTGAAGACGTGGTATCGTGAAGAGAGCACAGCGGAGCAAGCGCCTGCCAGTTACGTCTTAGCAATATGTCGGCGTGCGATGTTGCTCCACTATTATTACAGGGGCTCAACTTGCACGTTAATATGTCGCTGCCTCTGACTGGATTTAATTACAAAAGTGCGCTCCAGCTAATTGTATTAGAATAGTCTGAGTCGCAGACGTCATGGGCGGCTAATAAGTTCCATTAAATGCAGAATTCCTCGGGAAAGCATAAAATGGGAAGTTTAAAATTTTCAAGAGGTTTGTAGCCATTTATCTTTGCACACTTGAAAGTTAGCGTCGTATGGGTACATTTTATTAAACTACATTAGTTACGAAGTTAAATACACGAAATATCTACTTAAGTATTGACGACCGAATGGCGTAGTGGTTAGTGACCCTGACTACTGAGCCGAAGGTCCCGGGTTCGATTCCCGGCTGGGGCAGATATTTGTTTAAACACTGATATTTGTTCTCGGGTCTTGGGTGTTGATATTTATATTAAGTATCTATCTATCTGTGTATTTGTGTAGATATATCAGCTGTCCGACACCCATAACACAGGTTCTGCCTAGCTTGGGGTCGGATGGCCGTGTGTGAGATGTCCCACATATTTATTTATTATTATTTATTTATTTATTTATTTATTTAAGTATATAAAAAACTTACGTAAAATAAAATCACATCTCCCTAGTAGGTATTACTTACACTGAAATGTTACGTGCAGGTAAATACTATCACATACCCTCAGACCCCTCACTCCCTCACATCACATATCCGCTTCTTAACCACTGAAGGGCCACAAAGGAATGATCCAAGGAGATTATTCAGGAGGTAAAAAACCAATCCATGTAAGCTGAGGCCAAGAGCGGAAACCTTTATAAATATACGAAGATTTATCTCAAAACCACACTTTAATTTACCTCCACCGCCTTATTCCAAGCCAGTGAACCAAAAAATAATACCTAGACGCTTAAGAGTTCATAAATATGATATTCTTGGGCACGTCCTGTTGTCAGGCGCCGGATTCAGGACCCTAGTACGGTATTAAATCAAGGAAATGAAAAATAATCAGACTTTAAAAGACACCGAATTGAATTTTGTATTGAAGATTTAAGTGCGTTGCTGCGTCTGCCTTGGGAGGGTGATATGCGGCGAGCAGTCCCAATTTATTCTTACCATATATATTTATTCTTACCATATATTTATAATACCCAATATTATAGTGAATATGAATCGAACTAATTATGTGCCTTGATCAGTGATCACTAGCCAAGCCATGATGTCACCAATGTAAATTTCATGCAGCACTTAACTGCATCCTAAACGGTAGATACTTGATGTTGTAGTTGAACAATTGCTGTCCAATGTGAACAAAGGAAGCAATTTTCCTTGAAACAGAGTAAGTAGGTTTCCTTGTCAAAATAGAATATGGTGAACAGAATAGTGCAGCAGGACGCAGTACGCCGGGGCGCAGCACATATTGAGGTCTCGAGGGGCGCAGCGAGGAGATAAACAGTTGTTGAGCATCAGAGCACTGTGTGACAGCACGAGCTTAAAATTTTACTATTTTGAAAAAATAATATACACAAGTACCTTCCCGCTATCTGTTTTTTTTCTGTAAAACGAAAATAATGGAGGTTCTATAAATTTGCGTTTGACATGAAATGCAAACGATTCTATAAAGTGAAGTCATAATTGTACCTATGGCAGTACTAGTGTCTATATTGGAGTTATTTAGGTAGCCATGGTTAGAAGGAAGGTCTATGCCCTGAGAAAATTGCCCAATGGACAACATTTCATTTTCTTTACCCTATATTTTTATTAGCTATTCGGAAAGTTTATAGAAAATTAGTGGACCCGTATTTTTTTATTTTGTATATACATTAATTTTTGCATGTTATTTTTAATTTTAAAGTTGATTATTTTAAAACCGGAAGTGACGTTACATATTAGGCTCAATTTTTATTTTTGTCTATTGCCTGAGTCTCGAAAAAAACATAAATGACACTGACAAGTGACATTTAAACTTTGTTTACATGCCAACCAACAAATGGGTCATTTTCAAATGACATTGATATTTCTGAAGGGGAACTATATTTCTTGCCAGCAAAGTTTATTTTTGTCATCAACTTGTATCAGCAAATTAATAGATCAACCGCAACAATATATTTTTGTCCTCAAATAAATAAAAAGTGTCCTCTGGTATGAATCAGCAAATAATATCAATACAAAAATCTAAAATAATAGATGGATTGCCAAAAAATTTGAGTTCATTACATAAATAAAAACTTTGTATGCAGAATATTATTTTTGCTCCTCAAATAATAACTGCGCCCGCAGAATAGTAGATTTGCCAGCAAATATATTGACTCTAGGTCGCATGTTGCGATTTCTTTTTAATTCATATTTTATCAGCATTGCAGTAGTTACATTATGATTGGTCCAGTTATTAAAACATTATAATTCGTTAGCAATTTAATACATGAGTTTACAAATTAGCGGAGACGGTGCTATGGAGAGAGCTATGCTTGGAGTTTCTCTGATGGATCGTATCAGAAATGAGATTATCCGTCAGAGGACCAAGGTTACCGACATACTTAGCTGTCAAAATATGCAAGCTGAAGAGGCAGTGGGCTGGTCATATCTGCCGAAGAACCGATAACCGTTGGGGTAGACGAGTTCTCGAGTCGAGACCACGAACAGGCAAACGGAGCGTGGGACGCCCTCCTGCCCGCTGGACTGACGATCTTAGGCGGATAGCCGATAGTGGTTGGATGAGGAAGGCAGAGGACCGAATGTTGTGGCACTCCTTGGGAGCGGATCTATCTCCACCAGTGGATGATTATTGGCTGATGATGATGATGATGAAGAGAGGAAGTTTAAGTTTTAATTACAATAAGATTGCTTTTGATTAGAAGAAGATTAAGGTTTAAGTTACAATTAGAAGAAGGTTGTTTATGTTGTTTTTAATTAAGAATATTGATGATTTAAACTTAATTTTTTGTTTCATTTAAATATTAAACATAACATCGAGTTATGTGGACATACCTATTAAAATATATACATAAATGTTAACTTGCCACTTGATCATAAATCCCGGCAATTTTAAGTGATTAATTGTTGAATTGATTTAAAATTGTTTGGGGGCAAAAATTTGCTGGCAAATCTACTATTTTGCCTTCAAACCTATTATTTAGCAAATTCAAAACGGATTTAATTGGCGATCGTTTAAATGACACCCTTTCTGAAGATGGAAAGTAGGTACTTATCATGTAAAAAAATAAGCAGAAGCATTTTTTCAACTGTGTAGGCGGTGGCATGCTCTGGGACATATTATATAGAGGTCATCTCTTAATAATAAATAAAAAAAATAGTCAGAAAGTGTCAGAACAGAATTAATGAAAATGACCCAAATAAACAACAACGTCACGATAAAACGTCAACGTCAATCAAAAATGAAAGTGACAGTTACTTTGTTTTTAAATCTATGGGCTTTGATCATCAAAATGCATCGCACCTGATGCATGTCGTCATCAGCACTTTTTTACTATTTTATGATTTTCTCGAAAATGATACATCCAAAAAATACAAAAACATTTTTTTTGTGCCCTTTAGAGCTAAATCTCGAAATGGTTTTTGATTTATAGCAGCTTTAGTTTTTTGAAATGTTGTCCATTGACGTTTAATGGACTTCACGATCATCATGTTTATTATAGGTACTTCAAGTTAGGATTAACTCTTGTGTGATGAAATTTGTTATTAGTATTCCTGGTTAGCCATTTCTAAATATCCTAACTGCCAGTTTCTATAACTCTACAGTGCCACAAACTTATCTGTTCCGGTGACAGCTCACGTACCTAAATGTGTAATATTTCTTCATTCTATAAGATTTTAAGTTTGCCAGTAGTGGTAATTCGCTCTTGTGGTTTCAATAAACCCATCTAATCTGTATCAATATATAATTCATTGGTAAATAATGAGATATGGGTCAATTTAGTTCGCTCTCACCGGAACAGATAAGTTTGTGGCACTGTATCTACCGATGACTGGTAGTTACTTTCATATTATTTTGACACTTCAAAAGTTACAACCTGTCAAAATCGTATGAAAGTAACTATAGTGCGACAAACTTATCTGTTCCGGTGAGAGCGAACTAAATTGATCCATATCTCATAACTTACTAATGAATTCTATATTGTTAAATAATATATGGGTTTATTAATACCGCAAGGGCGAATTACCACTACTGGCAAACATAAAATCTTACAGAATGAAGAAATATTAGACATTTACGTGAGCTCTCCCCGGAACAGATAAGTTTGTGGCACTGTACCAGTCATCAGTAGATAGAGTTATTGAAACTGGCAGTAATCGCAATTCTAAGAATAGCTTTACCGTCTATTTTTATCTACACCAATGACACGGATAGCCAGTAGGTATGATACCTACACACAATATAATATACCGGGTGATTGGTAAGTCGATGTATTCCTTTAAATGGGTTATAGACGAAGGCATTTCCAGTCGATTGAACCCCATAATGCATTATCCGAAAGTCAACCATTTCTGAGTTATATAAGTTTTTTTTTGGTTTTTGTCAAAATTTATGTTCAAAAGCAAAATATTTAAAATAATAACCATTTTTTAAATACTTTTTTGATTGATTTGCATTAGTGACACCTTAGCCGACTAATTATAATCATTAAATGCGCAATATTTAACTTTATTTAGACACAGTGCTTCAAAATAGGTGAAACATTAAGAAAATGTTACGAAAGGTGAAAACAAAAATGCTGAATTTAAAAAAAATTTTCAGGCACTACAGCTTAAAAACATAGTCAATTTATAAGCTTTCAAATGATATATGCCAATCCAAAATCGATTAAGGTATGACCAAGATATAGACAAAATAACCACATAGGCGGACAAATGTCAGTACGGAAACGAACAAGATTCGTTCAATTTTTAAGGTAAAAACTCTTATAACTAGACTGTGTAGAGCTCTGAATCTGAACCGTTAACTAATTATTGTTCTCCGATAGCGCGGTTCCTCAAAAGCAAAGATCGACGATGAGGTTGCTTCACCGAAATAATGCTTGTCCGAAAACACGGTTAGCCGAAAGTACTTTTCAATTATTATGATTGGTAAAACAAAAGAATGATACAACCCGGTTCTCCAAAAGTTGTACTGTTCGACGACAGTTAATTCGCCAAAAACATAATTGGCCAGTAGCACGTTTAGACAATAGCACTGTTCGACAATAATTGTTTTAACTTCACCGTGTTCAAACACAACTGTGCCAAATGTTTTAGCTGAAAAGTTTCACCGAATAGTGTTATGGGTGATGCAATTTATCGGTTAAACAATTTGACAAACTGTGCAGTCGAAAAAGCATTCTATCGTTGAACCTATAGTTATCGAAAAGTACTTTCGGCTAACCATGTTATCGGACAAGTATTATTTCGGTGAAGCAACAGCAAGCAATGTGTGCTTTTGAGGAACCGCGCTATCGGAGAACAATAATTAATAAACGGTTCAGAGCTCTACACAGTCTAGTTATAAGAGTTTTTACCTTAAAATTTGAACAAATCTTGTTCGTTTCCCTACTGAGATTTGTCCGCCTATGTGGTTGTTTTGGCTATATCTTGGTCATACCTTAATCGACTTTGGATATGCATATGTCTTTTGAAAGCTTATAAATTGACTATATTTTTACCCCCTTATTCATAGAAAAGTTACAATACGTTTTAACTAATAAACTGTTTTGTCCCTCTCTGTCAAAGAACAAATTGTTCTTTGTCGGAGAGGGACAAAACAGTTTATTAGTTAAAACGTATTGTAACTTTTCTATGAATAAGGGGGTTAAACTGTAGTGCCTGAAAAATTTTCAGTTAAAATTCTTTTTAAATTCAACATTTTTGTTTTCACCTTTCGTAACATTTTCATAATGTTTCACGTATTTTGAAGCACTGTGTCTAAATCAAGTTAAATATTGCGCATTTAATGATAATAATTAGTTGGCTAAGATGTCACTAATGCAAATCAATCAAAAAAGTATTTAAAAAATGGTTTTGCTTTTAAACATAAATTTTGGCAAAAACAAAAAAAAACTAAAAACTTAAATAATTCAGAAATGGTTGACTTTCGGATAATGCATTATGGGGTTCAATCGACTGGAAATGCCTTCGTCTATAACCCATTTAAAGGAATACATCGACTTACCAATCACCCTGTATATGTAGACACAAAAAAAACTATTAAAACCGCTATCCTAGCTAGCTACTTCTTCAAAAAATCTTGTCTGATGTCCTAAATTCTTTTATCTATTTTCAAATCTTTGTGTTCCAGATGTAAAAAAATAATGGAATCCTATAAACCTCATCCTTATGTTGATAGTATGCGGTAGAGTGTTGCAAAAAGGGTATAATAAGCCCAAAACAACATTTCCAAAAGTCGTTGGACAAAAGTAGTAAAGAATTACCTCTTGCAGAAGGTGATCTTTTTCGACTATCTATACCACTTTTGGAATACATATGTTATTATAATTACAGTCATATTTTTCCACATGCAATGTCTAGTCAGTAGAACGTTTTACCCTTCTAGCCGTCATTATTATCAAGAGCAACCCAGAGGCAGGAGCGAGTTAATAGTCATTTGAAAGTGCCTGGCACGTAAGTCGTTAAATAGAAGTCGCACAAGCAAAGAGTGCAGGGTTCGAATCCAGCGACCAATCAAATTACATCACTTGTTAGTTGATTGCGCGGCGCCTGCAGCCAGGCAGCGGTTGGCGTGGAGAAGGCAAATAGGCTTTGCATAGTTTCACCAGAGTCTGTTAGATCATTAACACCCTTGTTACATTGTAATTTCATCAATATTCTACTAATCACTGTATTAAATTATAGATAGATAGATAGATAGAGTACTCTTTATTTGTACACCAAGAAATAATTAACAATTTTACTTAGTCACTTAACTAGGGTACAAAAGGCGGTCTTATCGCTTATATTATACGTCATCTCCATCTTTAATTCTTGACAGGTGTGTCAAAAGTCAACAACTAATCCCTTGTTATGTATAATCTATCAGAGTATGGTGAGAATGGGACTTTAAAGTAAGTGTCCACCTATCGCTATCGTACACAAGGGACGCATCGTATTCAGTATTAGTTGTATAGAAATTCGCACAAGCGCGTCCATTCGTTTTAAGTTCGGTACCAATAGGACGCTTACATTTGTAGTTAGTCCTTACGATATTAAGCCTATTTTAAATACCGTATCCAGTGAACATAGCTCCCCGGCGCCCCCGACAGGCACCTCGATGTAAGGCTTAATTAATTTATTTTCTCGTGGGACTGGCAGAGGGGGGGGGGGGGGTATAAAATAGTTCGTTACTGGCTGAAAAACATCGGACCTGCGACGGATCTTTATTCCGAATTAGGGCGCATTTAACTGAAATCGGTTAAAGATTTTCAGTATTGAAGGGATGGTGAATTATTGTATTTTTTTTATAAATAAAATAAATAAATAAATATGTGGGGACATCTCACACACGGCCATCCGACCCCAAGCTAGGCAGAACCTGTGTTATGGGTGTCGGACAGCTGATATATCTACACAAATACATAGATAGATAGTTACTAAATATAAATATCAACACCCAAGACCCGAGTACAAATATCTGTCTTTAAACAAATATCTGCCCCAGCCGGGAATCGAACCCGGGACCATCGGCTCAGTAGTCAGGTCACTAACCACTACGCCATTCGGTCGTCAAAGTATTGTCTCTGGAAATTACCTTTTTCATAATTAATTTAATTATTTTGTTCGTCTAAGGTATTTAGATAGAGCATTCGTGTCTTGCAATAGGCGGTTCATGTTAAAATACCTATACGTACCATATTATTAACACCGACAGAGCGGTGGCATTTTGGGTGCAAAATGTCAGCGATTCAAGCTAACTCAAATGATAGCCAAAACTAACACAGATTAGATAGAACACAGGGGCGGCACTATCGAGTCACAGAGTTGGCTATCAACGTCAAAAACAAATAAATTATAGAACAATCGGCCATTCGTCTGCACTCGGCTGCCCATGGCCAACGCGGTCGTTGGGGTCAGAGGCCGTACGAAATACATAACTTTAAAGTCGTTATTAGGAACTCTGAACTCGTGTATGTTTTTTCTAGGGAACTACGTACTTCCTAGCATATAGGAAAGTAAGTTGGATCCTGATAAAATTAAGGGCGAAAGTTTTAAATTAAACTGATCCATCCACTCATTCTATAGCCATACATATACCACATACTCATCCACTATCCATTACCGTGGTTTATTCATCCACATTCTTGTACTTTTGTACTAATAACTATTACTGTGAAAATGTTTACGATTTGCTCAATTTAAAATAAGAATTTGATCAATTATAATTAACGATCGAATACATAAACACTTGATATGTTTATATAATCTATGTAACTAGTAAAGTAAATGAAATCTACTTGACCACAGCGCTTGCTATCATTTTACGATCAAGCGTGTTGCACTTACGCCGGATCCCGTTAGTTTTTAGAAAATCCGTCTGACCGATGACCATATTGGAGTAATTGTTCGGAATTTATGTGATTGTTCTGGTCTAGTTTCATAATTGGATTCTGCATTAAGAGTAGGCAAATAAGGGACCGATTTATACGTACGCGTCTTTTTAGAAATGAGCTCGAGAAGTCGAGATTAGTTTAATGATAGTCGAGTTGGGTCAGTAGGTAGATCATTTGTACCTGGTTACCTATAGTAGGTGCACACTTTTGAAAGAAATTCCTGTTTGTATGAGGGTTCTTGACATAATTATTTAATACATATTTTTGTGGGATAGTTAAAATACGTTTTTAAATATAAATACAACGAAGCACTTTCATTAAACTGATAAAGACCCACTCAAGTGCGATGCAGTACTTCGTGATTGAGAAAAGCAACAAAATGGGCCTAATGTTGTTTGCAAACAATATCCGAGGAACAAACTTGCTTGCCAAGGTCTACTCATGAACACTACGAACATATTTGGGTTAATTATTTAATGGAATGAATACTTAGTACTCTCTATATTACTAATAAAAAAAATTGTTTTCTGTTGTTTTTTTTTACATCCAATTAATTTGCAGCTGATGAATTACGAAAATCACAGTGTTAATTTTATATGGCCAGTCTGTCTCCCGATAGCTCACAGTAACTTTTATTAATATTTTTGTTTATTTTGCTCATATCTCTCGAAAATTTCAAATATGCCTCTATGCCTCATTTTTTATATTTTGAGTCAGTTTTCTTAATTTTGGTATAAGTAAATAAAACAAATATCTACTTATTGTAAAAAAATAGTTCCTATCATTTTCCACATGCCAACTTATACATGACGATGTAAGCTCGTAAAAGTAGGCTTGTTTTCATTACATCAACGACCCGAGCTGCCCTCAACTAGTTTCACGCGTAGGCCTCGCAGGGAGGTACAAACAAAACTCCCAAGTTGTGATATGAGGCTGAACGATGATTTATGAGTTGCTGGGACTCGAACCCGGCAACTCGCTCGCCCATGATGGTGATAAATTGACGGAAGAACTGACGAGTTTACTCTATTATCTGCGTTTGTTGCTCAGATTGATTCTACGCTAATTGAAGCCAAATTGACGCAATCAAAGTTGGAGTGACAAGTTAAATTTTGAAGGATTTTCGTGAATCTAAACTCCGGATAACTTATTACTTTAGTACTCGTCTGAAGCTACTTTTAAGAGAGAAAGTTCAAAATTAAATTCCTTTTGCTTATAGTAATGGTCTAAAAGCTTTATCTGCTAGCTGAAATGGCAGTGGACTGGTCATAATATATACCTGCTGAAGAACCGATGACCGTTGAGGCGTATGAAGACCACAAACAGGCAATACTAGCGTGGTGTCACAGGCCGTTCGCTGTAACGACTACAATACTATAATTATACATACTACGCTGGATGAGGAAAGCTGAGGACAGAGTGTTGTTGCGCTCCTTGGGTGACGCCTATGTCCATCAGTGGATGATTACGAGTTGTATTTTTGGTTCACAGGTAATTAACTAGATGGCGCTACTTGTATCATTTCTACATCGCGGTATGGTTTGGCTTACGGTGTATATTGATATAGTGAGGAGAGCTTATATTCGGTACTCTGGTTTCCCTTCAAAACGTATAAATCTTTCGCCTTTTACTAAAGATTTCCGTGGAGGGGAACACTCAAATGAGTCTAACTCATATTTTTGACAACTCTGCTTCGGCAGAGTTCCTGTAACTCTAAAATCTCTTCTTTTCTTACTAGGACGTAGGATTAATACCATCATAATAGGAAACTGTGACCTTCTACGTGTATCACATGTTCCATGCGCCAATCATAACGCCTGCTCCAAATTTATTTTTATTTGACATTCGTGTTCGATATCTCTCCTGTAAAAGCAATGTTTATAAAAATAAAAAGTTCCCTCTCAGAGTTCCTCAGTAGCCGCGCTGATTAGCGCAGAATGTGCAGTCGGGAGCCGCGACACTGACGAATGTTCGCGCCGCCCTGCGGGAGCCGGCTGCTAGAAACAATAATCACTGGGTACATAATATATAACTCCAGAAAAATGCTATATTGTTCCATGGTAGTAGCAGTGCAGGTATTTTCGAACCCCCGTTAACGTTGCGTATCAACAACACAGTCACTGTCAAAATGCAAGACATTTTTTTTATTTCTTGAGAGTTGAGTAAGTACTTATTATTTCCATGCTTGTAATCGACGACAATGTCTTGATGGCGTCAGCTTCAGGCCAATAGAGTTTTACCGGGCTATTCTATTATATTTTCTCGGGGGGCATACACCTGTACCTGGCATTGATACCTATAATATGATGTGGAATCAAATAATGTAAGATCAGAAACAGAATAACGAGTACTTCTACGATCAGAAATATCAAAACACACTCCGGGACCATTCGAGATTTTGCAATAATGACACGGCGCTTCCGCCGATTATCTCTCGAATGTTCGCTATTTTTTAATCATTATAATGACAAGTAAAATGATAATCATCATCATTAGCGCGCCGAAGTTCGTTATTGATGTGGCATGCGCCCAGGTGTCCTGTCATTATTGCTTATCTTGACATTTTGTAATGCGCCCTTCAACTTAAGGAACTTTGTCGCTTCTGTTTCACGTATACCTAGCCTAAGTTAACGATGTACGTAAGTAGAAGTTATTATTAGATGTTTATTATAAATAAAAAAAATCAAATACTTAAACGAAAATTCTTACATTAACTACACATTATATCTAAGTAAACCATCTCAACTCACAACAATCAATCACACAGAACACTAAACGTGAGATCGATTGCTCGAATTTCTCAAATCGAATCTTCTAGATTCGCCCGTGAGTGGAGATGCTTGGCTAATGCTCGCGAGCAACGAGCCACGCACCATTAGAGGCCAATTGTGCGTGGATGCCGGCTCCTAGCGGCTCTGGGCGTCTGGTACCTCGGCCGGCGCAGGACTAGGCTATAATTATGTGTTTTGTTATGTATTCCTTATGTATCTGATTATGTTTCACGCTGATTTCATACGCATAGTACATTATACATACTTTAAAGTTTGAATTTAAGAAAATTTCAGGTGTACGAGAAAATACTGAAAGTTCAGTTTGTATGAAACTTTCACAGAATTTAGTTGGAACAGGTTTCGAACAGTGAATATTCACAATCAAACAATATAAACCTGTTCAAATGCCAAATAACATTCAAACATCGTCCACTCGTTACATTATTAGTATACCATATTGGAAACAAGCTAATAATGATGTGGAAAGTAAAAGTTTTAGATGATCATAGATAGGAACACTATGGGAAACAAAAATATCAGTTTGCTGAAATTGAAACAAGTGATGCTTTATTCGCGCAAAGAAAGAGCCATAGGAGTAAATAAGAAAAAATCTAATCCCATATATCAACCTGCAGTATATTTATTTACCGACTTTTCCTAAAAAAAACGCAACAGGGAAAGTTGCAAAAATATCTCATTATACGTGACCCGAAACACATAAACTACTAAATCAACCGGGTATAGGATAACTAACAAATACTGCCTGTATAGAGTGGCGCTTTGGCAGGTGCATAAATAAAATATTGCTTATAGAAAGTATTTGCCGGACATGCTCGTTTGCATACCTTAGTATTGGTTTTTGGACAGAAGTGGGCCCTAAGGCCCACTGGATCTAAATCCAGTTTCTCATCATGATAATCATGAGTAAACATACCAAATCAAAGTTTTTAAGTCTTGCTCAGCGAAAATTCAGCCTACCACCACACCTCCACAGATAATACTTAGTGCTTAAGTTTCCCTTAACATGACATACTCTTGTGAGTAACTAGGATTTATGCTAGATTCTCGGTATGTAGTACAGGTTTTGCAATTTACGTAAAGTTTTTTTGTCATCTGCATTCAGTAACTGTCAAAAGTTTCATCATAGTTTTCGCTAGAGGCTCTACTTCGTATTTGAGAAACCGTTTACTTATAGTTTTCGTTAAACTACCAAAACCTGTACTAGGCCTACTGTTATTTCCTTCAGCTAAGACAACTTGGTCAACCTGCCCTCTCCCGCTGCTGCCCTGGTAACCGCGGGGGGCTACAAATTAAAGAAGACTCGGCTTTTCCTTAAAAAAACATTATTGTACATTATGGCCGGTGCCTTAACTCGGCCGGAGATAATTCACTGTTGTTTAGTCCAGTTAGTGATGAAGTAGTTTACTTAACCTTGTTTGCTGACCTCATATATAAGAGCAAATACATAGTTAGTAATTGTTTATGACAAAAGTTGAATCAAAGATCTAAATAAACTTACATTTGTAGTAAAAATATAGTATTTTACCTGATAACTACCTAGCTTCTTTACCTCTCTTTTAGGGCAGAATGTGCTTAAGAAATAAAGTTATTAGTCACTGGTAAGTCTTAGTACCTAAACCTAGGTGCATTTAGGAACTCTAAGTCGATTGGAAAATATGTTTTATCCGCATAAATTTGGGAGCATGCTTCATTGTTAGTGTTGCTAGCTAAGCATATTTATACACAGTGACCTGAGTTTGAACTATTGGTTCAGATGCTCTGTTGTTAATTATTTTTATGTAACAGTAGGTACTTGTAGTACCTAAGTGCTATAAAAGTAGCATGTGTGATATAGGGTCTCTGCAAAATGAATAGACATGCGTGAATGAGATATGGGATTTATTCTTAACATCATAATAACAATACCGAACCCTCGAAATTGAAACGTGACCGATGGACAATGCTTTGTATGGATGATGTCAGGATGCAACAATTATTTTATATTTTTACCGAATACTATTAGGCGTGTGAAAAGATGATATTGTGTATATGTGAGATAAGGTTCCTTTTTTTCTAAACTAAGATTAAAATATTTTTGCTGGCCCTTAATATCTCATTTGAATATAATTAGTAAGTCTTTTTACTGTTTTATTTATAAGTTATCATTTTGTAATTGGTCCACCAACCCACACTAGGCCAGCGTGGTGGACTAGGCCTAAACCTAAACCCCTCCCTTCATTGGAAGGAGACCCGTGCCCAAGCAGTGGGGACGTGATGGGTCACGATGATGATGATTTTGTAATATTTTCTTTCATGATACAAAATTTCATAGGTATATTTTCCATTATAGCATAGAAATTATATGGCTTTTGATTCTTATTTAAAATCAGCAATAGCTATCTGCCCCCACGGATAATCTAAGAACGAGCATGCACTGTAGTAAAATCTTGAAAGAGGCAGTTCAAAAACCAAGGCACTCAACCCTTCAATGGAAATAAAGTAATAACCCGTCCGCACCACACAAAGGGTCTCCGGGACCCTCGCGCGGGCCTATTGATACGCATCGAAAACACTTATATTTACATAATCAAGAGCCCGTCTTGGCTGGTGAGGAGTTCATTGTGCTATTTAATATTTAACTTTGACAATAATGGACAAAGCGACTGCTGCAATTAAAGCGCGGCTTTTGTTCGGGTTAGGGCGGCCGCATGCGCACGACCTAACCAACGTTATAAGCCCCCGACATTCTACGCTAGTAGCATAACTTTTGAATGGCTACGCCGATTTTGATAAGATATAGCTTAGATCGCCCGGGGTAACATTACCAATCATCATAAAAACACAACTGAAATCGGTTCAGCCGTTTCGAGCCGTTTTTTGAAGATTGTGTATACGTATACAATACATATTATGTACTTAGGTATAGAAATAAAGCAATATGTATCATTTTGGACCAATTGAATTTCGTCGGGGTCGATATGCTCACTTTAAAGTGGAACAGGGCCATAGACATTGTAAGCCAAATATAGACAATACCTCACTTGTTTAAATGATAAATTATATTATAAAATTTATGTTAAGTGACCTATAACTATTTTATTTTTGTTTCTGCAGAGCCAAAATATAAGTTTTTCATCTACTCTATTAATTTGGAATTTAATCAAATTCGTCAGCGCGCGGCCGTCCTTACCCAAAGGCGTAACATTTACTCCCTGCGATTATCGCTGCAGTTCCATCGCTTTTGTTGTATCGACGGCTGACAATAGTGGGACACCCCGACAATAGTGGGACACCCCGCGCGCCGGGAGCGTTCTCGACGTGCCACTTTTGACGCTATAAAGATTCTCTTTCTACGTCATCACTAGGTATAGTTCCATCAGTGAGGGAGGTGCAGAAAGGAACTTAAAGCTTATTGTCCACTTTAATTATTTATGCCTTGCTTTGACAGTATATGGTAGAGATTGCTATAAGCAATAAGGCCGCCTTTTTATATTGTTTTTATTTTTGTATTTTTTTTTGTTTTGGTGCAAATAAAGAGGATTGTAAACTGTTAATGGATAGAAAGAGACATACATAGATTTAATGCCGACGTTAGCTTAAAGTTCCTTTCTGCTACTCGGCAAAAGGACTCTCGCATGAAAGAAGACAACTCGTACATTCTCCTGGCCCTGTAGCACGGGGCGCTACGCTATTAAGACGCGACAAAAGTTGTCCGTCGCGCTCGCTCTTGAGGCTGCGCGATGTGAGTTAGCGTGATGCAAAACTCTTGTCACGTCTTAAATGCGCCCCGTACTAGCCCCTCAGTACCTATTTTTATACCCCACTCTGTATGTATATTTCAGGAAACTTTTAATGGATAATAATCTTCTGTTAAACCCGGCTTATTGTTAATAACAAAGCAATCAGTGCGTTAACTAAATAAGGTTTAACCTTTTTTATATTTATTAAGTAGCCTGATGTAGAACAGTTAAGTAAGTAGTGAGTAGTTTTTTTACAAGACCCAGCTCTTGAAACCCCTAGAAATGCAAGAAACTAAAGGAACTTTTACTCAGTAAAAGATAAGCTGCAATTTTCATATTATGAGAATGAAAAACGATAACTCATTTCAGCGTGAAACAAGCACAGTGATAACAGGATTTTACAGACGTAGCCGTAGACGTAGTACATACATTGTAGATATTTGTGCGAAATTTATGAAACTTCACTTGAACGCTGGTTGTAGTTAGGACTGTGACGTTCATGACAAACATTAAATAAATAAAAATATATATGTGGGGACATCTCACACACGGCCATCCGACCCCAAGCTAGGCAGAGCCTGTGTTATGGGTATCGGACAGCTGATATCTCTACACAAATACATAGATAGATACAATATTAAATACAAATTAATATCAACACCCAAGACCTGAGTACAAAAATTTACTTATGGATGCAATAAAAGATTGAGTATTGAGTACGAGTATTGTTTGATTTTTGTGTGATAAGTGACCAACTCGCCGGCTAAGCGATGGAGACTATGGCAATAACTTAGTTTATTTATTTTACTTTTTATTGCACAAATATAGGATATTATATAAATGTACATAACGTGGGCTTACTACTAAAAGCGTTTTCTACCAACCAACCTACTAGAGGTATAGACATTTAGACTATTGTCCTGTGCGGTATTTACGAGCTGTGTGTTTGTTCAATTTTTTAAACATACTTTGATGTTCAACTTCTAGGCTTTTGTTATTTATTATTTATTTATTTATTTGCATCACACCACAGATATGAAACATAACATGATAAGTTACATGCTTAAGGTCTTACATTCTAGTAACAATATGTAATATATGTAACTGTGTGTTATTATTAGTTAATTCGTTATTTTTTTTTATTTACGCCTGTTGCAAATAGTCTCTAGCAGTATTTAAGAGATATTTCAGTATATTCCTATTCCCGTTTAGGAACATACAATTTCGCAATATTTCAAGCTATGTCGGTAACAAAGCAACGAAACAACGAATGGTCGGAGCTGGCAACACTAACGCTTATTAAAAAGAGCACAATGATGTATTGCCAGTAATTTCTGCGAAATACCCGACGTGCTGAGCCAGATTCCCCATAATGGGGGTAAATCTCGCGAATGTTAAGGGGTAGTGTAGTTTGAAATGTGATGATTAAAATTAACGATAGCACAGGGTCGCCCATTTTGATGGCATTCAGTATACGTCTGTTAACACATCATTTTGTAATTAAAATATTCTGTACTTAACGTATTCTTATACTTACATCATTGCACCGTCTCTCATCAGCAATATGTTAAAACAAATGACACGAAATATAAGGAGTTGACGTATAAAAATACTTTTTTTTCAAATCTTACAATGGAGTTGAGCTGACTTGACCCGTCGATTGGCGTGACAAGGAAAGTATTCATAAAATTAGATTAATTTGAATATTACTTGGTATAACATTAAAATGACTATACAACAGTGTCCTATGTGGTTGGAAAAACTCAACGCTCACACTTTCATTTTGAATAATTTTATTTCTACAAAACTGACATAAAACTGAAAATTCAAACTCAACGTTTTATTTCTCTTTATGAGATTGTGGTTAGTCTACTTGCTACGAATATAACAATATACACAAAGTGCTTCCCCTTAACCCCGGTGGGGAGGGGAGGGGGGTATAAACGGTTTGTTGTTTTGATTTATCGCGTTCTTAATAAATGTGTCGCGGGGGACGCGGGGGACGCGGGGGGCGCGGGGACCGATGTCTTATTTGTGTGTTTGTTATTAATCGTTATGGCTTTTTTAATTGTGTTATAATCCGGTTTATGGATTCAATGATGTTGTTAATCACGGAATAGATATGGTAAAATCAGGAGCAAACAATTGTCAATGTACTTCATAAATATATTTTAATTTTCTTGTGTGTGTGCAGTTGTGCATAAATATGAAAATTATATCGCCTAACTCAGCCTTTAGATGTTATCTATTTACGAGTGTTTAATTATTTATTAAAATTTATCACACACACACACAAGAACAAAATCTTACTGTTCAAATACATAGACAGTTATACAGTTACAACTTTTGGAACTCCCTGTATAAATTCGTCTGTATATATGTACTTAGGTACTTATGATAATAAAGATTCAAATTTTGGCCACCATCTTGATAACTATACTACATGTTAAAAGTGATAGCATCGCTATGTGAATATGAAGAATCAATAACACAGTAAAAACTCCACCGAAATTCATTAACTGAAACGAGATAGTAACATTATCCATAAAGAAATCGTTAAGGATAAATGTTGCCACAATAAAAATGATCTTAATACCTATTATTGATAGTTTAGGCGACCGACCGCTGAATTTGTTTTTCGATCATTATGAGAAATTGTTTCCATTCTTACGTATTCGCACGATATCGTCTTACGTCCTGTACGTAAGTTAGTATTGCGAGATAGTAAATTGGTACCTAACAAGAAAATTATTGGAAACTTTTATGCTTTTTTCCTAAAAATCCATAAAGAAAAAATAGAAGGATGGATTCCAAGAAGCAAACTCAATTTGCATTAAAAACAACAAATAACACGACAAAAACGTAGATAAACAGTACAAAAAGGCGGCTTTACTGCATAAAAGAGTGAGTTATCCCATGTTGCGCAAGTAACAGTTCGTCTGTCATCTGTATACATTACTTATCTGTCAAAAGTTTCATGATAGTTTCCGCTACAGGCGCCACTTTGTATGTAAGAAAACGTAAACTATTATAGTTTCCGACAAACTATCAAACCTGGCCATCTAGTACAAGTTTTGTAATTTATGTAAACGAAAAAAGATTTGGTATTCTTCTGTCACTTGCATACATTATCTGTCAAAAGTTCAAAATTTCATAGTTTTCGAAAACTATCAAGCCTGTAGGTACCTACTAGCAAACATACAAACTAACAAAATCTAACCTAACCTCATTCCAATGTGATACTCGTAATGGTTTTGACAGATACATTATTTGGTGAAACAGTCTTATGAGTCGATTACACCTAACGAGTATAGTGGCGACTGGCAAGTCAGTGTCCTCCGCCGCGCATTCGGTCACTTGCTAGCCGTTCATTGGTCGAGAATCGGCCGAGGATACTGTCTCACCTTTGTACTCGTTAGGTGTAATCGACCCATTAGATCGTGTCGGCAACGACAGTGGGGCCGCGCGCCGTATCGCCGTTCTCACGCCGTATCGCTTCGTATAATTTTATTCCCGGCCTCGGTCTTCAATGGGGAAATAATGACTATCGCATTGCGACCCGATCCCGCTCCCACTTGATTTAGACGCGAATTAACACAAATCACTTATTGTCTACAGTTTGTCAATGTATTTGCTTTTAACTTTCATCTATAGTAAACATAACTCGCTTGCGAATCACCTCTAGGCTGTGACGAAGGGGTTTCTGGATAAGAGTTTGGGCTGAATCATAATCATTAGTTAATGTAACAGAAGATTATGGTGATATAATGTATAAAACTTCATAACTGTTGGGTGTAACTGCAGGTACATTTCTAAACTTGAGACGGGAGGTGTCTGAATGCAGATATGGTTTTAATTACCTAAATGTTGTTATATGATGTACCTGTTGTACAAACTTACAAGAGGTTCCAAATTATAATTCATAATTATTGTGGCCATTTAGGTACTGGAATCTATTTATGGAATAAATTATTCGGTTTCGATTACTTAGATACAGATTTATTCTATTAACTACTTATCTGTGGTACAGCAGTTTTGGCGTATTATTATTATAGTATTTATTTATTTTAGATTTAGGTACCTAATACTTTTTCATACTGAAAATTTTGGTTGCTACAACGTAGGTATAATTAAAACATAAAACAGCTTTAGATCAAAGTATTTTGACGAACGCTAACAGCAATTTGATAAACATTTAATTAGAGAGGGATAAAGGAATAAATGTTGTGTCTCTGTCTAATTTCGCAAATCAACGTGTGACAGCCGGCAATTTGAGGTAATTTTGTCCTCCACCACGAGGGCTGTCCACCGGTTACATTGCCATAATGTCGATAACCAAAAAACCTTATTCTGCAAAACACCCGGAAAGCGGAAACTAGGCATTGGTTTTACCTTTACCCTGCAATACTACATATATTTCGTGAAGCTGAAAGATATATAAATATGGGTACTATTTGAGCGTAACAAAAGTAATGTTGATAGTCTTAGGTTACTATACTTTTGCAAAAAGCTGTAGTAAAAATAATAATTTGTCTGTAATATAACGTAGTAGATTCTAATGAATACGATAGATACTTGTAACTACTAAAGTTATTATAGGTAGGTACTTAGTATGCTGTTGTTGTTGTAGGCCTATGGCACCCCAGAGGTACAGAGGGTCTGCACTAACGTCCGCCACTTCCGCCTATCTTCGGCCTCACTCCAGCTAAGTCCGGCGGCTCGCAGCTCGCTTTCAACGCTTTAGCTTAGTATGATTGTGTGTTTAGGGTAATTTAGGTTTCAGTATTTTGAACTCAGGTACCTCGTATTTAGTTTTCTGACGTTGTGACATGTGCCATGTGCCGTGTATCGCCGTACCGGGCCACGTGCTCGTTCTCTCACACACGTGAAATATTCATCGCGTTTTACACGACGTTTTGCTAAATACGCTACGGTTTAGTTTCTATTATTTACGGGTGTAATGGCATTGATTCGTAAACTGCAGGGAAATATACCAGCGCATGTCACTGGGAATAATTAAAGAATTTACATCGGTATATTGATACGTAGGTGTGTAAGAAGTAACCAGTAAAACGAAAAAATACAAACAAATGTGTAGAAAAAAATATGAATGACGGTTTGTTTAATAGAAAAGCTTGGCTTTTAACAAAAGAGATTCTAGCAGAGCGTGGTTTCGATCCACGGACCTCTGGGTTATGGGCCCAGCACGCTTCCACTGCGCCACTCTGCTCTTACGAAATGCTGCGATATATCACTTCAAACGCTGAGATGCTATTGAGAGAATATCTGATAAGCCTCGGGGCTAAAACACAATACATATTATTTTCCAAGACAGCAACGTTATCAATACAAAAAAAATATACTTTTTCACATTACATGCTTATTAATAAACTAGTCTTCTTCGCGTCCTCAGATTTTGATTTGCCAAAAATATCCATGCAACGAAGAAGGTATTCTTTACGTTAAATACGTACGTTTCTAACGAACACTAAACCAAGATCGACCTGACACAGACAAAATATGAAGATATTAACTGATGTCTATCGCTGTAGCCTTCAGGAAGAGCTCAACTATTTTACTATTTCATGCTGTTAGGTACTTGCTATGACTGTATTCAAACAGAAAGTGACAGATACCAATTTAAGGTCGACATTAAAGTTATTTTGTGTATTAACTGGGCGTTATATTAGTGCCTCGTCATAATTGAAATTAGGTGTATGTATTTCCTAATTTATTTTCAAATTTAATGTCTGTATTTTGCACATAAATTTAAAATCACAAATAGAAATATTTCAAGTATCTATATCAATAGAAATCTCAGACACAAGAGCCATTTTCAAAGACGTACATAGGTACGTACGTATTGTCGATAATAAAAATGGTATTCACTTGATTTTACTGCATCGGACGTCCATTTCGAGCTATTTCGCAAATATGACCGACGTAAAATAAATGTGAGCATCAACTATCAAACTTTACTATATTTTGTCTGGAGTTGTCTGGTCAATCCCACATTGTATCCTAATACTACTGGAGTGTAGGAAACCCAAAAACAGGGTACCCAAAACCTAGTTATGGGTACCTATGTCATCATCACAACCACAACTCATCACGACCCCACTGCTGGGCCACGGTCTCCCACCATGAAGGAAGGGTTTAGGCCTAGTGCACCTCGCGGGCCCAGTATCAATAACTGTTTTAATAAGGTTTTTATTTCAGTTGGTCGCGCCTATTAAGGACGATTCACACACAGTTTCGTGCGAGTGTTTAGTAGACTTACATTGCTGGGCATGTTGTATTATAGACATTATAGTATTTTGGATCTGCCATACAAACTCAGCAATGTACGTTTACTCTCACACTACTCGCACTTAACTTAGTAAATTGTTTTTGTAAAAAGTATATAAGTAACATATATTTCGTTCAACCATATATCTCAACAAAGTATTATTAAGCTTAGCATATACAATCACCTACCTAACTCAATAACCTAGTATTAAATAATGTACAAAGTAGACGAGAGCTTAAACTGGATATATCGTCTTCCAGCCAATGTCAAGAGTTGCCGGCTTCACTCGGAATAATCAGTGTTGCAGTAAAAGTTAAATTTACGGCAAAAGCATAAAGGCCCGCAGTTCTAGTCAAGATTGTAAAAATTTTAGTATTCCCGTTTAAGTTGGGTGCATTGATTCCTTTGTTGAATTTTAAGCTCTTTTTCTGTCTGACTTGACTGGTTTTTATGGACATTTTGAATACTATTTAGTTGGTACTTAGGTATTATTACTCTGCTGTGCTATAAAATGGGTGTGCTTAATAGTTTTGTGAAATAGGTATACAAATTAGTTGAAAAGAAGCACCCTGTATATCTTTAGCCTCAATTGACCTTAAAATATAGACGAATTCAGAGCAAACGATATGGATTTCAATCTACAACTGTAAATTTATATACTTAAACATACCGACTAACTGAAAACATTCCCGTAAATAATGCCATCATAAAAGTTTCAAACGACTAATTAAATTCCGTAAGCCATAAGCGAGTGGTTTTGTGTGTTATGAAACATAAAACTACCACAATATAACTATTCTTTGTCTCGTACATTGACACCTGGGTTGTCGAGGGTAACTCTACCTTAACATGCAATATTGGCACTCTACCTCGCTTGTGTCAAATGGAGATGAAACTACTGAAAGGGATCCAACTGAAAATCAGCGTTGCAGTTGCGCAAACAACTGTGAAATAATGCTGAATTGGATTACTATTTCCTATAATTAATGCTTATCTGTACCTAAACAGTTTTTTTATTATTATAATTTTTAAGTTGTTATGTCTGTTTTTTATCAGTGTGCTGCTTGGAAAATAAATGATAGTAGTGTAATATTGGGCATTCTAGATCACTCTCAGTCGCTTCGCTCCTTCACTCGCTTCGCTCGCCGTGATCCAGAATGCCCAATCGGTTTTACGTTCGATATCTAATAATTGTCTCTTCCGTTGACTTACTAAATGATCCTACTCATATACAGAGTGCTTTTAACTTAACTTTACTAAGGTACAATCTAATATGTTAACCTATGCGATTTGACGATCAGGCGTTTCAGATCGCGCGAAGAAAACGGATTGCGATCACGGCGAGCGAAGCGAGCGAAGGAGCGCAGCGACTGAGAGTGATCTAGAAAGCCCAATATTGCACTACTAATGATTATCTTTATAATAATCTCTCAACGAGATAGAGTCGTAATTTATATGCAGCAGGTTTTATTTTTTCGAAAGTTTGAGTGACCCTATGGTCTGGGTTACACTGTAAGTATACTTTCTTTGATGTAAGAGCGAATACTTTAACTCTTAGCTTTAGTAAATTGATCCATTTACTTATCAGAAAAGTATCATTCAAAATGTACCGTCGTAACATAACCTAAAAATAGCCATAGATAAATGACGTTTCGACTACCGCACAAGTAACGGCAGGGACAGTGGCGCACGTGGCAGTTACGTAGCGAGCAGCGAGGAACTCACTAATAGCGCGAGACTAATTAGTCGCGTTGACATACGGACGTTTCGCTGGGACAGTGGAGGGAGATGTGACAGCCAAATACATTTTGAGGGTAGCGACTGACGCTTATCAGAGATACCTACATACATATTAAATTAGTTAAGTTTTCCTAATATTGCAAAATTAAATAAAATAAAGCCTGACATAGACTGAGATAAGACTGGCCAACCACGGTGATAAACTCTATTCTGTGGCAAATGTGCTTTATGATGTTGCATTAGCTGTTGCCCGCATCTTCGGTTCGCCTTAAACATATGTGGGAACTCCGGGATAACGTAGTCTATGTGTTAATACAGTTTATCAGCTTACTGAAAACAAAACTTTATGATAGTCTTATCCGTAGATTTTAGTTAAAAAATTCACAAACATCTGGATTTTATTGCCCCCGTTCTTCTCCTAAATTATAAGAGCCCTTTTTTCCGAATGAGTAGTTTTAGTTAACTTTTGTCAATAATGTTTTCATTTTACGATGAATAAGAAGGTTTTCTTTGACTCTTTCATGTGCACCAATATTACCTAATAGAATAGTATAATTGCAATCCAATACCCTATACAGATTGAAATAGGTATATAACTATTTTCATAATAATAATAATGCTGTTTTTGAGCACTTCTCAATTTTTTGTGTCCCAAGATTAAACGGACTAATTAGATGTTGTTATTGTTTCTACAAATCTCGATGATATTCTTGTTTGTTTTGATAACACGGCGGCGGCGGCGGCGGCGGCGGCGGCGATACAATGTGAAGTAGCTTCTGTGTTTGTTTTTCCAAGGATACTATTGAAAATACAAGAATCCAGATCCAATAACAGTCTGCCGACAGAGGTAAACATACACAAAGATGGCGATAAGGACAAAGTGTTGTTATGTGGTGAAGCTTGTTCATCCTCATTACCACCACGAATCGTTCCTGACATGCACCAATAAATTATTTAGAAATAACGAATTTAAATACAACATCGTACTCTTAGGGTGAAGGAAAACATCGCAAGGAAACCTGCAAATCTAGATTCTTTATGTGAACCCTAAGTGCATTGCGCTCATTGAAAAACGGCGATACAGCTCGCCACCTATCACATGAGTACAAATGTACAGCGGGCGGCTCGCTTATTGCTAGTCACCCCTCACTACGACTTCGGGAATAACTTACAGCCGTGGGCATACCTATGTATGTATATGTAGTAGTATGTATATTTATTTAGTATGTTATATGTATCACAACAATAAAAAATAGGTGAAATAACGAAACATCAACAAAATCTCGTGAGCTTTATACCTTATAGATGATTGATTATGACTCGTGTATATAATTAAGACGCTCCCCGCGGCAGATCGCATGTCACTACGTCATCAATAAGACGTGTCGTGCGCCGCGTATTATGAACGAATATGATTATACCGAGTGTGAAAGGAAACGGATAGGGGGGCCGATTCGTAAAAGTTACGTTAACATATTTTTACAATTAGGATTACTCAATATTTGATTGCAAAGTAATCTTTTCTAAATTACTGATAACTACTGGACGGCCCTCCACCTGCTAGACCGATGCAGCAAGTGGCCCGATACTTCAGCAGAAAACGATCCATCGGCCTCGCTCGGCCTAACATTGTAATAAACTCATTGTTAGTGTTATGAAACGGGCCCAGGCTCGACCACATTATAGACGTGACAAATGAGTGCGAAGGTTTTTATGGTAATTTTCGGGGCTTTAGTTGTTGCGTTGATTAGATTTTGAGCGTGATTGGATAAGGTGTTTAGCTTTCAGGAAGCTTTATGTTCGTGAAAGCTTAGAGCATCTACGGATTAAATATCTATGAGTTGATAGAAGCAACTAACAGACACAAGACAAATCCCAGTGCTTCTCACAAGTGACTACGTAAGTAAACGGCATTATATATCGCGATTCGAGATAAACGCGCGATCGATTGGTGGACGACATAATTATATTAAACGAATTTAAAGGGTGCGTGCTGCCCAGTCAGGCAAGTAACGTTTGTTATAAGTATTTAAAGGAATCGTATATTAATATCAATTCGTATAAGTTAACAATTTAATTTACCGATGACCTAAAAACTGTTCAAAGGCAAGCATAAATTAATTTAGTAATAACTAAGCAATAAAACGATGGCATTTTAAAAGCCTCATAATGTGAGGTTTTTACTATCTTTTATTTTAGTTTGATGATGATGAGTGTAGTTGTGAAAATGTCACGTGACTGTAAAATAGCGTTTCAGCGAGAAATTAAAACGTTATAGTTTTTACTACATCCATTATAACTCCATCTATGTATGTATTTGTCTGTCTTTGGCCAGCTTGTGTTTCATCGAAATTGTTTCAGATGTTCAAAGATTTATCTTCATAAATAGTTTTATTCATTTTAAGTAACTGTTACTTTGAGGCCGTAGTGAAGCTCTTTGGTAAATCGAGGCCCATAGATAAGATAGATAATAGTGATAATACATACCTACTATTGCACACAAACACAGAAATTCAAATCCACAACAAAGACGCTATATATATACCATTCGCGGCCTTATTAGTAAGAGTAATTTCTTCCAGACTACTTTGGAGGAGAGAAATTATAAATAAGGCAAAGGGCCTATGTTGAGGATTACAAATATAACATCATATTTTGCACGATTAAACTACCTACTTCGCATATTTTAGGTTTATAATAAATACTTTTTGATCCGACACCAAGTTTTTTTTCAAAAGTCTAGTTTAAGTACTTTCATTTTTACGACGCCATAACGCAGTTTAACGATGACGTGCGATGTCCAGACATTTTAATAATTAAACTAACGACTTGTACCGCCACATGCGTCGTATGAATTCAGTACGTGACGTGTTGCGGGCATCGTTAAAAATCAGTGCTTTTGGAACGTTTCTGGAACACAAATTAAGATCGTAAAAGTATTCTAGATCTAGATGTGAAATAGATAAGTGTGAGTATTTTTTTCAAAAATCGTAGAGTGTAGATTACTGATGTAGATGTTCAATCCGGGTTTTTGTTTTGGTGGCTCTGATGTGACTTGCATGTGACGCAAAACGTCAAGCACGGAAAACTAGACCGAAGCCCTCCTACAACTACATGACATGTACAACTCATCAGGCCACATCAGGCCAACTGTACTATGCGCCTTATTGTAGCCGTGTTTTCAAGACTAAGTTTGGCTTTACAAGTCACATAATTATATATACATATATTATGGACGCTAAACGTGCCTATACTAGATGCAAACGACAAATTGAAACTTGCCCTAATTATTCAAAACACAACACACCACTAATATACTTACGAATTCGACAAACAAGAGCGTTGGGCGGCCTGGAGACTGCCCAGGCGAGGGCGGGCGGGGGCGGGCGGCGGTTGCATGTCGCCGCCACATATCCACTACAACACTGCATTCATTCCACCTGCACGACACCTGGCGGTACCGACAACAGAATAATGCTACAGAGTCACAAGAAGTACACTCAGTGGTCACTGTAGTGACCTTGGGAACTGGTCACTTACTGGCCATGTAAAAAATGAGTTTCTTAATCAACAACAGCGTGAAGATTTTCTAATAAAAAACATCTAAATCAAGCTTCTATCTGTTTCGTTTAAAATATTTCAAAAGTAAGAACAACCAAAGCTTGAACGTGACCTTACTCGTATAACAGCATTTTTTGTATAAAATTGTTATCTCTGCTATCGGTACCCTCGATAAGACAGCAGCTACAGGCTTCAGGCAGTAAACCTGTAGAACATAGGCTGCTAATAGCTTCATAACTCGTGGAGCGACGGCGGCGGCGGCGGCGGTGGCGGCGGCGGCAGCGGCGGGGGGGGGCAGGATTGTCTAACTTTTGGGGGTAGTTTACCGAAATTAAGTGGATAACACAATGCCGATAACTTCGTATATTTATTAAAAACAGAAGTCGGCAACGTTTATATTTTATTGTTTATGTTACCTACGTTTAAGTTCTTTATTATAGTTATAGAGAGAGAGAGAGAAACCCAATGTAATAATTTGAGTAGCCAAGGCTGTTTAGGGGTTAAACTCGACAAGCCCCCTTCAGTGCACCAAAGTCGAAGTAAACTCGAAAGCATTGACTAATAGAAGACGCTGGTCTTCTGTTATGCAATGCGGTATCCCCACCAACATATTAGCAAAAGTAACAATCTTTAAGCAGCGTCATCCGCTTGTAAAATCTGACGTTACTTGTATGGATCTGACAAATATTTTACAGGCCAGCGACACCGCATATGGATTGTCGCTAATATTCGGTGGTGCTAGCCCCACAGTACTAAATGAAATGCACTCACAAATGTGTATAATACCCAGACGGTCTCACGGGACTTAAAACGAACTCCTGAAAAGCCTCCAACCAAACTAAATTTCAACAACCGTGCCATTCATAACAGTCGAAACAAAACGCGGTACGATACGGGAAATTCTGCTAAGAAGCGGTACTTTCTGTTGGTATTGTGTATGTAGTACAGTGCGTGCAATGTTGCTTGTCTAGCCTGAATTAAATAGGCATATCTTCTAACAATGCATCTTGACAATAATGAGATCAGATAACTGCGTATGGATATGTGATGGAATTTTATGAATTAGATTTATGTATGTTATATGTATGGCTTTGAATCGATTTAATCGATGTTAAAAGATCTAATCATTAAAAAAATCTCTTTTTAAATATATTTTCGATATAAATCGTATGGCTCGGTATCGATCTCAGAAAGATCGTTAAATAAATAGAGTAGTTAAGCGTAAGCACGCCACTCTATATTTTTTTATAAAAACTTAAAAAAAATGTTTATAAACGCGCTGGATCTAGCCTATTATCTAAGCCGCTCAATGGGGAAGAAAACCAAGTGAAACTTTGGCAGCATTGAATCGATTCAAAAGATCTGTAGATCGTATTGCCGTGAATCGATCTTCCAAAAGATCCATTCAGATCGGGCATCCCTATTATAAGCTTACTTCACTATACACCCATACCTCGATACAGGATGAAGTTTGAGCTGAATCCAGCAAAAATACACAGCAAAACTTGAGGACTACAAAATTACTTGAAACACACGGCGCAGCGCTCAAAATATGTCTCAAGAGTGGTCCCGAAATGTTTCAACTCCACACTGATAAAATAAAAGCTTTTCACAAAGACTGTGGAGATAAGACTGGAGATGCGTCCCCGGCGGGCCGTAATGAAACTCGCAGGGTTCCGTACTGGCGGGGTTCCGTGACAGGAGAGTTACTATATACTGACGAAAAAGTAACGATCGAGAACTGTGCCCCTGTCACAGGCTAACGTGGCAATACGCTAGCGTTGTACGATGCTACACAAACATATGGAAAAAGAACAGCGCCAACGTAGTCGAACTAAATAATTTGCTTTTTGACAGTGACAGTTAACGATACGCAACGTTAACGGAGGTTTGAAAATCTTGTAATCTGTCGTGCAATCGGCACGTTTAATACAACGAAATACGCGCAGTAGCGCTTCGAAACTTCGTTTTTCGTCAATATAGAGTAACCCCCTTAGATTCGATTTAAACAAATGGTCACAATTCCACTTGGACATTACAAGCTGCGGTTCTGTTCAATGCTGTTAGCTGTGCGGGGGGAGGGGGTGGGGGTTACTGCCACTCGTGTTAGCTTGACCTTGGTGGGAGGTGTGATTGTTCCGGCAATCTTGGAAGAAAACTGAATTACTAAATGTTTGTTCTAGTATAGCAATGGAATAGGAATATCCATCTCAGAGTTACGAAGCTACACAAGTACTGACACATAACGATAACATTTTCTTTCAAATAATTATAAAAATAAATGTTTTTTTCCATAGTAAAAGTCACGTGACCAACAAAGTTTCTATGGAAAATGTTTTTTTTTTTCACGAATTTTCAAATTCTGATTTCAGTTTCGGGCTTAGATATAACATGCTGCACATGTAGGTTTCGGCTTAGTATACCCTTTTTGCAACACCCTGTATAATCACAACTAATCCTAACTAATATTATAAATGCGAGAGTAACTGTGTCTGTCTGTCTGTCTGTTACTCTTTCACGCCAAAACTACTGAACGGATTTGAATGAAATTTGGTATACATACGGTCTAGACCCTGGGAAAGAACATAGGCTACTTTTTATCCCGGAATCCCCACGGGAAAACTTTTTAAGGCGAAGCGAAGCGCGCGGGAATAGCTAGTATTTAATAAAGAAAGAAAAGTATTATAAATTATTGTGCCTTTATGATATATTTATATGAGTTGTAGATTATAAATGACCCTTATCAGGCATACATCTGGCATCATACATACTTACATACAGCTTATGTACCTTAATAAACATTTATTACATTCTATTACTCTCCCCTACGAGTTCTAGTAGTTCGGAGCCGAATGCTGAAGGCTGCATGGCCATCAGGCTGCAACTATTGACGTAAATTGGACGAGTTGGAACTTTTAATAACAGCCTCCATTGTTACTTGTTCCGAGCAAGACGGTGAAGCGCTGAGATAGAGCCTGAGCAGGGGAGTTATTCTATTCTGACGAAAAAGCTAAGCTGTCGTGCAACGAGATAGAGTCGTGGCTCGCGCAGCAGCTCTCTGAAACTTAGTTTATAGTCATATAGCCCTGATGCTTGCCTTTTCTATTGTATGCTATGCTATAAAAGTTTTAAGAGAAAGATCTTCGTATTTGTTTGTTGCTTCGTATGGTTAGTTCCAGCAGAAAAAAATATAAGTCAATTAAGTTTCTCTGATTGCTACTTAAAGATAAAGATAAAAAATCTTTATTGCATACAACAGAAACAGTTTCACAAACATAGATAAGAAAATATAAATAGAAAAATCGGTGGCCTTTCTACTAAAAATATTAAGTATCTACTATACCTATTTACGTCTCTTCGATACTAATTTAAGAACTACAAATAAGCGAATGTGCATTAAAGATATTCTTTGAAATTCACCAATTTAATTTAAACGACTCAACTCCCATAGCACCTATAGAAAACTTCCCTCCTAAGACTTCGTTTTCAATTACAAATTGTTAAATTGAAAAAACAAAGTTGTCTTCAATTCCAAACGAACATTATCAATACAATTACATCATCCCCGTTAAAGTTACAATCAGAGACGTTCAAACTTCTTTCCGAATTTCTTGATAACAGCCCTCCCCTCCCCCCGCTCCCTTCCCCTCTGTACCCCTCGGTCTCACTTCTCTCAGTGTTATTGAGAGTAACATTGATTTGTAAGATTAAATAATAATTTTAGCTTCTAACTTTCATGATTATTATTGGAAAATAGAGAGAGGAGCTCTCAATAGAAATATCCCGACCGTTTCTGAATAAAGATCGCGTGATATTTTCGCTCGAGTGTTTATTAGAAATAATAAATGTTTTTTGTACTTATAAAGTAAACAATTTTCATGTTTTTGTAGCGGAGTTGTTGTTGTTAAGAAATTCAGTTCAGTTCATGCACCTACTGTCTATATTTTTATGGTGATTATGCATCTATCTGGTAATTTAACTCAATGCATTTAGATATGTAAAAATTAAATAGACAGTATTGTATACTTTCATACAAGTACACAACACTAACGCTGGCCTAGCCTATATACTTTTTTTATGCAGCCAGTATAGTGTCCCACGGCTGGACAAAGGCCTCCTTATGAACTGACAACCGCCAGCCTATATATACTTACCCACTTTTAAATATTTTGTGAATTAATTGTAAATGAACAGTAAACTTGATGTAGACCGTTGAAGACTTGCAAGCTACTTTCATCACACAGTGATTTTCCAGTAATACAACCATAGTTTGATCCTCCACGCTTAGAGGGTCACTTTACTTATAAAAAACAAAGTTTCGTAGTTTAGGCTGCTGTATTACTGCAGGAAAGCTCACGTTCGTTGGTTTTTGCTTAGATTAGATTAGATTTGCTTAGAACAATATATACGAACAAAATGTTTCTCACATACAAAAACCAAGAAAAAAAATATCCGCATTTTATATTGTAATAGGGCTACAAATTTTCTAACCGAAGTAATTGCAAGAGCTTATAGTAGTAGTAGTGGGGTGTTATTTGTCGGGACATTTCTTTTGCGCTGACACTCCATCTTGTCCTTATGCTCAATACAATGTAAACTTCGTATTGTAAACGAGAGGATCTTCTGCCAACAAACCTCACGGTTTGGCAAATCTATGTGTCTGTAAATTGTATTGTGCTTTTGTAAATAAATGTGTTTAACTAAAAAAAAATGTGTTTAACTATATTGTTAATAGGAGCTAGGCTGGCTGAGCTGAAATCAAGGGGATATGTACAAAGGTTCCACTCGAGAGAGCCACGTACAGGAACTTCACCCCCTATGAGAATAGAATAGAATAGAATATATTGTTAATCTAAGGTTTTTCTTAAGCTAGGTTAACCCCCCAGCACACAGCGCGCGAGGCACAGGAAGTAAAACACGAGGGAAAATCCACATCACTGTGAAGTTGGCCGCGTATCAATGCAGGCCGTGCTGCGGCCACGCTGCCTGCGGCTCTGGGACTAGTCCTGAAAGGGTTAAGTAATGGGTTTGGATATTATTGTAAGATAATATAATTAACATAACACTCTGGCGAAAAGTGGGTGCAGCAATGCACCTCTGCCTACCCCGCAAGGGAGTACATTAGTACAAGGCGTGAGTGCGTGTTTTGTGTAATATAACACCCGTGTTACATAATTATAAATGTAATGTCATGAATTATACGTCAGCATCATATTAAATTCTTGACAGGTGTGTCAAATGTTAACAACTAATTCCTTGTTATGATCTAACAGAGAATGGTGAAACTGGGGCTTAATTAAACATAATTAAACACTAATGTAACATTACTCGCAGTCTACGACCCACTTAACAAAAAAAATAATTATTATAAACAAACAAAAAACCCGACTGCACGCTAAAAAGATGAAAACAAGCCCCAATGTTAATGGAAAGTAACGCAGGCGGGGACCAGCAGAGGGTTCAGCATTTAGCTGAATGTTACTTAGATAGTTAGACCTTGTGTGGCGGTCAAGTTGGTCCCCGCCTGCGATACTTTCCATTAACATTGGGGCTTGTTTTCATCTTTTTAGCGTGCAGTCGGGTTTTTTTTTTATAATTTTTTATTTATTATTTGTAACTTTTTCGTTGTTTTATATTTTATTAAATATTATGTCAGTAGTCGGGTTTTAGTTTATGAACATTTTTTATTTCAATAATTTTGGTGTTGTGATTTAAATACTTACCTACAATATGCACATTTTTGTAATGTGCTAATCAAGCGCTTTCATTTGATACCCCACACGGCATAGTTGGAAAAGTATATTTTTTTCGATCATTACTTTATGTCCTCTAGAGGGCGCTATATACATTTTAATGTAACGTCACATAGCCTATAACCATCGCAATTAAGACGCTTCTAACGATACCTCATACATCGAAATCTATCAAGCCGTTTAGGCTACAGGAGGGAACAAAGAAACAGACAAACATACATACAAACATACAATCGAAGAAATTACCCTCCTCCTTCGGCAGTCGGGTAAAAATTAATTTTAATGCCAGCAAAAAACATTTCAAACCTAAAAACGAATAAATTGTATATTATGATATCTAATTGGACGTATTTTAATTTGCTTCTCAATGTTGTCCTTGCTCGAAATAGTTAATTAAAATACCTAATTTTGCTATTTCATTTTATAATTACTTGTATTTCTTAATTACCTTGTATGTCTTCCATCAGTGCACGAATCATGAATATAATATTGTCTAAAAGTTTAACTCTAGTCGAAAGGCGGTCCACAAGAGTTCGTGTTTGTTTGTTACCGACCGGGGCGCTGATCAGAGGCGCGATCATAGGATTCGATTCTATTTTCGAAACTACACAAACATATGGAAAAAGAACAGTATCGTCAACTGTCACTGTCAAAATGTAAGGCAAATTTGTAAGTTCCAAAAGTGACATTTGTTTTTTCCATATATTTGTGTAGATTCAAAATTAGTATCGAATCTTGTGATTGCTGCACTGATGTCATACAAATTGCTATCTAATTACCTATCGACTAGAGTCGACAATATCCGTGAATCGCACACAGCTTGGTCACCCTGCTTCAGTGGAACTTCCTAGCCCGGGGACTTTAAGAAAATAGTTTCGCTGTAAAATAATAAGAGCTGGCGCGGACTCGGTTGGTTTTGCGGAAAAATTGAAATTAATTATGCAAAAATTGTTGTAGCGGCGTGAGTAGGGTCAGGGTGGCTATGTTCGGCCGCTTTCAGAGCTTGAATAGTTCTTATGTGTTGAGTATTATGTAATTTAGTTACTAAATGTTGCTATGGCTATGATTAGAAGGGCTTTTATGGAAATATATATACATTAAAAGAATTATTATTTACCTTATATTTATATCGACTCACATTCCTTATAGCATACTTTTTTACATGTAAGTGATATAATTTTGTTGTTTTTTGCAGGTAATCGTGTGAGTGTTTTGGTGCTAAAGATCTTTTTTAATTTAATTGGTAAGAAAAACTATTGCTGTTCTTTAAATTCAGATACAAAAAGGTGGATTTTACAAAACCGTACTTTTTAATAAACTTGTCTGAAGCTCACAAAACCTAAGAACAATTAATTACTCTCAAACCGTTACGTTAACTTATCTCGACCACAAAGAAAAGAAAGAACAAATTGCTCGCGACAAATGACTTTGATAAAGGACTTAAAACTTTAGTTAAAATTTAAAGAACGAACAAAAATAAAGACAAAAACTTGTGTATCGCTCGCTGCTCCATCATGTTGATACTTGTTCGAAGTCTGGCCGAGACAGTCTCGAAGTCTCCAAGTTGCGGACTTGACCAATTTCCTTACTTGGCACGTGGAGACTATACAATACACTTGGCCACGACAACTGTCGTTGAAACTTTAACAGTTTGTTAACTTTTATATACTACTTTTAACGCGCGATAAAAAACCGAAGAGTTCTATAATATCAAACAAATTCGAGTGTTTGTCATAATCATTAGCGTAATATGTTAAAAATAAGATCGTCAGTGATTTATATTTTTACATATTAAAATATTTGAGGGTTTAAAATTGCACTTTAACAGGAATAGATCAACACTAGTCCAAATTTAGGACACCTCTATTTTTCTTAAGTAGTGAAAAGAGAGTGTCAATTACAGGGACCGTCACCCTACTCGAGTAAGTAATCGGAACTTTAAGCTCGTTCGCTTGAACTATATATTTTTAATTAGAGGACTTTGCATACGTGCTGGTGGTTTTTAAATTAGCTTTTCTTTTGCAGTTTTAAATTACACAGTTATGATTTACACTAGCCAGAGTAAATTATTGTGCTACTGACATTTCCATTATAACATTCATAACTGGTGCATATTTTGTATTTTAGTTTCAATCGTAAGACGAGCTTATGTACAAAACTAACTACATTCACATGTAACTAGTTTTTCTTCTTAGCTGTAACGAACTCTGTAGTTGGCCTAGTTTTTGTCACCGTGATGAAAGCCAGTCAGCCGCTCTGCCCATTACATGCATATCGCAAACTTAAATCGGATCGATCTTAAATTTGATACTAATTGTTTTTTACATAAATGTTAACGGACCCAATATGCGCTGGATATGTGTATAAGGTATAAGCTACAAATTAAACGTAACTTTAGCCCTTTAAATATGTATATCGATACGTTTATCAGAGTTACAATGCTAAATATAATAAATATTATACTTATAGGGTGAGTTTTCGTAAGAAGTAAACAGTAATAGTAAGTCTTAAGTAGTACTAAGTCTTTACCATTGTGTACATTTTCCCACATAATCTGTTACGCTACAAGTAAGCGTATTTATTTGCTGTCTCTACCGCGATAATTAATGAGGGAGCATGCTGACGGTAGTGCCTAATGACCTAGGCACAGATTTTTGACTGATGTTTTACTTTTACTACATTTTATGTAGGCTTTTTTTATCTTGGTAGAGTCTTTCTAGCTTTTCGTGCGATTTTGGAGGCTTTTGAGGCTATATTTGTTACTTTTGCTACGATATCGCTACAATTACTACGCAGCTACGGCGTAGCAGCGTAGCCTATTCGTAGCGAAATAAGCTTGTAGTCAATAATTTTCTGGTAAAAAAACATTGTGATTGCACAATTCAAATGTTTTTTCTATTAAAAGTACATAGAAGCTCGTGTTATGTCAGTTTTGGCTTTCTGTTCAGTCTACATTGCAGTAAGATAATGTAAATAGGTAAACAGTATTATGTGGATAGAATTAAGCAACTATTCAGTAGCACCATCAGAAACCTCAATCCCTGCATCTTTTGTGTAACTTTTTCATTCTCTATAAAGTAGTTCTTGGAGTGATAGTGGAGTGCTGTGAAAGGTCCCGGGTTCGGTTCCCGCACGTGACCTGCGTGTTCATGGCGGGACACCCTGTATCGGTGGTTTGCAACGATTCAGATTCTTTTGTTCTGTTTGGAACCCTCATCCTCAGTTTTACTTTGGCGGCGAACGGGCCAAAAGTACGTCATCTTAGTAAAATAAGCCTCTGATCCTATACGTTCAGCTCGCCGTGGGCAGTCAGCTAGTCATTAATCTGACTGGCTCAACCTAACCTAACCTTAGACTAACTGTAGTGTTTTCAACGTAATTTATATAATTAAGTTCTACATTATTTTAAATGGTTAAACATGATTGAGAATTTTTGTGCCTGGAAAAATATGTTAACCTTCTTCTTCTTCTTCTTCTTCAGGTGCCATCTACTATCGTAGGTCGGCTATCATGATGGCCACTTGGGCCCGGGAAGTCGCAGCTCGGAATAGCTCTATGGTGGACATGTTGAACCATTCGGCGAGGTTCTGTAGCCTTACGTATATTTAATTACTGGCAATTTGTAATAGGTACGTGGGTCTTTGTTACATTTTGTATTGTCTAATTTAATTTATGCGAAAATTGGACGATTTAATTAACGCTATTTAACAGCCTTATCTTCAAAGTTATTTCTTTATACGGACAGTAATTAAAGGAAGTAATTATTTTTTCAGCTGGCAACTTCTTTGTGGAAGTTGTTTAATAGTCAAAGTTGACAGCGGAGGGGGTGCTGAAAGGTACGCGGACCCCCCAAGGGCTTTGTGGAAGCAGGGAATGAAAAAACTTAATAATACTTTACATTATCGTAGGTAAAAAAGTGTTATCTATCTGTGTAATCATAGGCATAGTTGGACGCTATTTTAAGGAGTTACTCACTTTATTAGGTGAAAGAAAATTTTACGATATTTTTAATAATGGTCACGCACAAACTTGCATTAATTAAGTAAATTGTACCTATTGTGTGATCTACCTTTATACCTCATATATATTATTATTAAAATATTTTTTTATCATTTTAGATATATGTAGTTTGTTGTAGCCACTGGTCAAAAGTTTCAAGTAAGTATCGAAAATTATCTTAAAACGCGCACTCTAAGATTTTTCTTAGCAAAAACATGTTTTTTACAAGAAACTGAACTGTAAATTACTTAAAGTGTATATGAAGAGTGAAGAAGCCGTGATCGATGGTCCATGTCGCGTCGTATTAACCCCCGAACCACTCTCGCCTAGAGTCTCGAGTCTCCACAAACTTGGCGCAAAAAATATTGAAAGAGTTTCGTCAAGGGAGGAAACTAGTTTGTAACTTACATAGCTTCTTAACCCTCGATGCTGAAATACAATTATTATAAGTTGGAAGATTTCATAAAAGTAGTTGTCGGTTCGGTTTGCAATCTCGGATGCTTGTTTTGATTATTGTGAAAGTCTCCCGATGAGTGACGTATGAACTGACTGTATAAAGCCCACCATTGGAGTACATAAGAATGGAAGGACTTCATTTGTCTATCTTAAATATCTAATCCAGTTCTATGTAAAATAGATTTTAGCAGAGGAAAGAATACGTACACTTTAAGCACATATTGTAAACCAAAGAAATTGAGTTATACCTAACTCATGAATAATGCATAGAGTTATTAGTTTTATTACTTCTATGCAAACATGAAATATCAGTCTGTACAACAAAAAACTACAAGCTACTATATCTGATTCCCATCAAGTAGTTTAGGGTCATCGTCACTGAATTCGACATAACACCCGTAACACGACTCGCTCCATCGCTTTGATGTCAACAACAGACGCACCCACCCTACTGATTATATTAATCTTAATTAAACAATAGTGCGATTTAATTAAAATTAATTAAAGTACATTATCCCGGTTTATACCTACCGGTGACGATTATACCCGAGTTAATAGCTGCTTTGATTGTTTTATTGTTTCTTGAATGGTTAATAGGTTAGGAGTGTTTACTCTGAATGTTTGTAGTTTGTGAAATAATAATAATAAGACATAACGGAAGATAATAATATTAATAACTAAACATGTTGAAAACTACAACAATTAATTATTATTCTATGACAAAAAAAATATTTACGCAGCCATGAATTATCACATTTTATTTCAACAAGGGCTGTAATTAAATTAATTCCCAACATTTGTAACAATAACAGCTTTAAGCCAAACCATAAAAGATTTTTCTACACAGTGGGCCGACCCTCTTTTTGTGTGGACAAAAAATATGTCGCAAGTAATTGTGTAAATAGTCATAAAGTTGTTATTTTATTATCTGTCTTTGTACATCGGTCGATTTAAGCAGCAAAATGCACGTTGGGGATCAACTACAGCCGTTTGTTTCGTAAAGTAACGTGGGTATTTTTGACATATAAATTGTGAAGAAGATTTTTTGAACCTCATCAAACCAGTAGTAAAAGTTGGTAATCGGTAACGATGTTAGTATTATTATGTTTAGATGTTGTTAGTGAGTTTAGACGACAACCTTGACCATTATCTAAAGAATTGAGGCTAGGGTGGAAGAGAACATTTTTATAAATTACATTTAGCTTGTTTCAAGTCTATCACGGTGATGCAAACATCAACCAGTCCGAAAAGCGTCACTCGCCGCTTGCAATTTCTTGCCAGAGAAATATTCTAATCGTATTCATTGTTACAACGCGTAAAAAATAGTTTGCAGTATAACATAACTTTCTTTCAATGTAAGCATAACACCATAATGTGTTTAATGTAACTTTGTCCCCACAAACATCAGCACACATAAAACAGATAATACAATTAATTGCGCTAAGATACGTAATATGATAACACGCGTAATGGATTGCTCGCTCGCCGGCGTTGGATTAGACTTGGAGATGTGCTAGAGAGGGGCGAGTGCTACTGGTAGACACGCTGTCGGTAATCCATTGAATTGGTGGATTATCATTGCAAGATGACATGATTTATAATTTTCACACTTTTGTTGTACTTTGTTATCAGCAATAATAACAGCAACTAAATTTATCTTGCAAGTTAAAAGTATATTTAAAGATTAATCTGAATCGTTAAAAAAGCAGGAATTGTGTCTCGGGTCGTTCTATGTGCAGATTTAAACTTATTATCTATGTACATATTATGTTAATATAGTACTACATCAAGAGCTTAGCACCATTATTCAAAAGGTAGGTAAACCATTAAACATATTATATTCATCCATCCCATTTTGATTTTTTTGTTAATAAAACTACCTATTACAGTTTAAATTATTTCATTATATTTTAAAAATTCAATAATATGACAGTTCGATACTGACTAGTGCCCACCTCAGTCCCGCCTCTAGCGGCAAATTGCAGAACTGCAACATGGCGGCCGCACCGGCGACACGAGCCTGCTTCATATTGGATGTATTGACCGCACCGATTACTGCTACTGTAACTACATACGTAGAACAGTCACGACTTGAACCAATATTGGTAGGAAAGGTACAATTTGATCCGCGAACACATATGTTAGAGTCGCTGTACCGTTATATCGTCTGTTTTTTAAATCTCAGTTACTAAATTGACAGATTATGAACGGTTCATCACCAGTCGACTTAGTGTTTAGATATTAAATAAAAAAACAGACTTTAGCCCTGTATTCAACAACACCCGTATCACCTTATATTTGTGACTCAAAGTTGGCTTTATTATACCGTTGCGGAACTGTCAAATTCATGCTAGTTACTCTATGTTACTATGTAGCTTGCAGCCGCACTGCATCGCTTTGAGAGGAAGCGGCGAGTAGGCATGCGTTCATAGCCATAATAGGGCCTAAGGGCGCTATTATAAATTAAACAACCAATGTCTGTGAATGAAGTGAACGTTTATTCAATGATTGAAGTAATCATAAAAGGAACTATTTAATTTTGTTACAGGCAAAGGAAGCACTAATCTTATTCTAAAATCCAACACTCCCACTTAACAAAATAAACCACACATGTATCACCAATAAACTTAAATTTTAAACAATACATCTGCTCTACTTATTTAATCCTAACATGTCTAAAAATTTATAATGCTTTACTGCATTTAGCCCTTTGGTAAATAGGTCAGCTGGCATTTCTGAGGTAGGTATGTAATCTAATCTAATTACATTATTTATTAAATGTTCTCTAAAGAAGTGGAATCGAATATCGATATGCTTCGACCTCTTATGCAGACAGTTATTATTTGCCAACTTCTGTGCAGACTGGTTGTCATTAAAAATAGTTATACAATACAACTCAGAAGTTATCTCATATTGCAGGTTTCTTAAATATATAGCTTCTTTACAACATTCGGATATCCCCATATACTCCGCTTCTGTGCTGGACAGTGCGACAGTACTTGTTTTCTGGTTTCCCAAGAAACGCAACCTCCAGATAGAGTGAAGAAAAACCCCGTATAGGATCGCCTGTTTAGTATATTACTGGCCCAGTCAGCATCAACATAAGCCTCTAATTTATTATTACCACTGGCAGTATATGTCAAACAGAAATGTTTTGTTGTTTTCAGATATTTTAAGATCCTTTTAGCATAAGCCCAGTGCTCATCACTGTAACAATTGTTAAACTGGCTTAGATAATTCACTGCAAATACAATGTCAGGCCTAGTGAGTACAGCTAAATACATCATAGATCCAATCAACTCCTGGTATGGTAATTGAGTGTTCACTTTTATTTAAATTCAACTTTGGTTCAATTGGTGTATATGTAGCTTTACAGTTCTGAACATTGAATTTTTTACATAACTTTTCAATATATTGTTCCTGATCTAAAGTTACAATACCTTTTTGTTTGTCTACTTGAACTCTCATTCCTAAGCATTGAGTGACACTACCCAAATCTTTAATTTTAAATTCTGATGACAATTCTCTCTTAATTTTATCAGTCTCAATCACATTGTTTGAAAAAACAAAGAATTCATCTACATACAGTGCGATATAAATCTTATCAGAACCATTTATTTTACTATACAAACATGGTTCAACCTGTGACCTTTTGAAACCCATTTTCTCTAAGTAACTATCAACTCTTTGGTTCCATGCTCTAGAAGACTGCTTTAAACCATAGATGGCTTGTGCCGCTTTCTCTGCGCAGTGGAAGCGTGCTGGGCCCATAACCTATTATAAATTAAACAACCAATGTCTGTGAATGAAGTGAACGTTTATTCAATGATTGAAGTAATCATAAAAGGAACTATTTAATTTTGTTACAGGCAAAGGAAGCACTAATCTTATTCTAAAATCCAACAGGCGCAATAATTCCTTTATTACAAATCACCCTTTGTAACAATAATTATCCAAATATTTGACCAATTTCGCAAAAACTGTACGTACAAAAGTAATTAATTTCTGTTGCGTCACGCAACATAATGCGCATATTCATATCATAAATAACAGTGCGATTGAAAACGTCGCCGCGAATTTATAGAAATCGCAAAATTGTCATTGTGTGCAGAGCGGATGAGGACGACCGACCAAAAGGGGCATTTTATACCATACGTTAAACCAAGTGGCTGCCCTAACCGAAACTCTATCTCGTTGCATTAAACGCTCCAACAACACAATCGTTGATTTGTTTTTTGGTAGAGTAACCCCCCAGCCCCAAAGCCGCGGCCCTCCCCACGTCATGTGTCATAAACGTCATTAAATAAGGAATTTATTGCCTGCACCCCGCGACCGCAGCCCCGGGTACAGATCGACTGAGAGAAAATAAAACACGCTCTTCTACACGCATATAGTGCCACAAACTTATCTGTTCCGGTGAGAGCGAACTAAATTGGTCCATATAATCTATGTCATGTCAATATGAAATTCATTAGTAAGTAATGAGGTATGGACCAATTTAGTTCGCTCTCACCGGAACAGATAAGTTTGTGGCACTAAATCTGTACATTAAATCTGTACCCTCGTGCGGAGTAGTGGCCATGGGGCCCACTGTGCGGCGGCGGCGGCGGCGGCGGCGCGAGCCCACTGTGCGTGATGTCCACTGTTGTCCGCGTGCGAACCACTGTGCATCGCCGCATTGTTCACATGTCATACGAAATGTTGTTTGTTCATTGAATGTTATATTATTTGTATTGTAATAATTATTGTAGGCTGCTGCTGGCATATTTCATTTTGATTTGTATTGTCCGTGTGATGTACTACATACCACAATATACGTTATTTCAGCATGCTATTGAAATAATGGTTATATAATCAAAATATTTAAAAAAAAAACCACGCTTACACTACTCTTAATACATTATCTACAATTATAACATGAAGCGAAATCTCACACACGGCCATCCGTCCCCATGGGTATCGAACACCTGACAAAATCTACACACATACATTATATTTAAACATATCATATGTATGTATTAACACCAAAGACCCGTCTTAAATATACGCCCTGATAGGAATCGAACCCGGGCCTTCGGCATAGAAATCAGGATCACTAGGAACTAAACCATTCGGTCGTCAATTATATTTTTTTTGGGAATACCGACTACACAATCTAGTTGATGATTGTCTAAGAAATTATCTTATTACTTTTAATTTGATAATCATGAAACTCCTTCTATAATGAGTCTCTCTCGGCAACAGCTTGCCCTCTCGCTCGCACCCGCGCTAATCCGCGTCAATAATGCGAGATAGCGCGCGTGTCGCGTATTTCGCGCTAATCCGACGTGAGGCCAGTTTACGAGCCGCTTGCAATGCGCTTATTTATGTGTGTGTGTGTGTGTGTGTGTGTGTGTGTGTGTGTGTGTGAATTGGGCTTCTGCTGTTTATTTAGTTGTCTGTGAGTTCTATTAGCTATTTTATCATAGCAAGAAAGCATAGGGTGCATAAAAGAATCAAGTAGGTACCTAAAACGTCCGGTCCACCCTTGGCAGTAAGCAAACGACGCTTTCATTTATCGCGGTGAAAAACCCTAGTACAAACTCTGGTCATCGTCACCAATATGCTAAGAAGATTGTCTGACCGAAACAGAGGTGTGTTGTTGAGTAGGGCTGTTATAAGTTTGTCAAGCCAGATCCTGTGGCTAAGCATCAAGGCTTGAATCATAATCACCGAGGGCCGTGTACACACAATTTGATTTCCCTCTAAGGTGAAACTAAATCAGAGCTAGACATTACTGTAAGCTAAAATTATAGTTCAAGGTCCATTATCTATAAGTTTATCGTCATGATTCAACTTCTTTCTAAGAAAATATTATGTTAAAAGTGACTAATATTGCAGTACAAAGCTGCGCGGTGCAACAGAGCGCCATTCTCATGCAAATATTCAATCCGCCACATCTTCATACTTCAGAACTAAAGTTAATCCCACACACAAGCTTCAGCTGAAACGACGTATAAAACTGAATATAAATCCTGAAACGATTTTGAAGGCACTTCATTATTAAAAAGTAGCTTAAACTTTCTATAAGGAGTTCAGTGGGAGTCGCTTTAAATTCAGATTTAGCATAATTTGTGTCTGCACAGACTTTGTACAGACTTGCACTGGTGGACAAGGTAGAGGAGATGTGAACTGTGATCAGGGGAAGTATTCATCATCATTTACGCAAATGGAAACGGTTGTCTACTTTGAAGTCGGTTCAATTATTATTAAAGGTATCTATAGGTAGTGTAGGTATGTATAGTTTATCTTTATCCGTCGCTCTCATTCGTTGCTTTATTCAATTCCAAATGGGCAAGAACCATCTTAGATCTAGATTATAATTGAATCAATATTACATTCACTATATTATTAGATTTGATAATCTACTGTGGCCTATTTGGCCTTTTGTTCAACGTATCGTTAAACCTTGTTTGCTCGATTTACAACCCTAAATGGCAAGTAGATAAATGAAGAAACAAGAGCACAGACAGACAAACTACTTTAATAAATCTTTTGCTTGAATTTACTGAGGCGAAGCTGGCACTTCTTCCTTTTCTCAGTATTCCTCGGTTGCTCTATGGACTTATTATTTATAGTGGTGCCACGAAGATAAGTTGGAAAGGATTTTAAGACGGCGCTCTCAAACACTTTCTGAATTCTTCAAATTGTTGTAGTTTTTGGAAACATTTACTTTTGTAACAAATTGGACTTTCTGTATGGAAGCCAATTTCAACGGCAGTAATGGATTTCATATTTAAAATACCAAAACACCAATTTCGGCTTAGTTTATCACTTTTACTACATCCTGTAGTATATTAAGTTGTGTGTTAGTGTATTAAGTTATTAGAACTGTACCTATATAAAATAGACACATTGACATTAATCGATCTAGGACAAGAAACGTGAAGTCCTCGGATATAGGGCTTACTACGCGGGCGTTACAAGACATTTTATTTTTTCGTTATTAACCTGTAATACAGCTGATTTCCCGTTCCCCCCAAAGAAAACTCTGCAATATGTAGTCGTTCAGTCGTTCAGAAATTGATAAAGTTCGCATCGCAATCCTAAACATTATCGCGCGAGCAAATTCAATAATCGACTGATGCCGAACGAACAAACTTACAATGAACAAGTTCAGTTTAGAAACAAAACTAATAATAATTGGTTATTTTGACCTTTTTTGTACGTGTATTATGTTTAGTTAACGTAGTATGGGACGCCCTCCGGCTAGATGGGGTGACGACTTGCGAAAGGTTGCTGGTTATGATTGGATGCGGAAAGCTAATGATCGCATCCAGTGGCGTGCTTTGGGTGCGTGCTTCGTCCAGCAGTGGACTGCTATAGGATGATGATGATGTTTAGTTGTTTGCGTTTCGTAATGATCATTGCATGCTGTCGGGATTGCAAGTCTGCTAAAGTAAGTATTAAGTATACGTCTGTTTTTCGGCAAAACTGCATTCAAAAGGAACATACGATAATATTAATTTATGCAACGATAACAAGAGATTATAATATATTTAATATTGTGTGCAACAAGCAAGATACTTTGCGTCATGTAAATAGGCCTTTAATAAAGACTTCTCTAGAACTAAGATCTCAGACTTTAGCGTTTACAGGCATGTTTCTAGACTTACGGGGTACCTGAATTTACGAGCAAATATCTTGTTTACAGGGCGGTATTTTAAACTTTTACTTGTATTAACTTTAAACGAATAATAAACACTCTTCACACTGATTACGTTTTATTTCTTCAAAACACATACAATTTTTGTAAGTATCACCTTGTCGTGCCGACACAGTACCACGAATGCCGCCAATTCAAAATTAGTGTTGCTATACCTAACTTTTACAATTGCCGATATTAAAATGATTCGGATAACATTTAATAAATAATAATTTATAAAATACTAATAAAGTAACAAAACAGCATAAAATATCCTCCTGAAATTAAGATAAATAACAAATTATTATTGATATTGCTAACAGACGGCCGTCCTGTATTCGGAATGACCCCATTCCGGTTCGGCCATTCGAATGTGCAACTGTATGACCCCATACAATCTAAATTTAAATCATAATAAACATTCTATTCTATTCCCTGCGGGGTTGCAAATACCTGCACCTGGCTCTAACCATTATAATGCAAGTAATTGTTTAAATCAAATAAGTAATTCCATAACAGAGTTCATAAATTAAGTACCTATCGCTTACAAATTTCAATATTTACATTTGATTTGATAATTTGATCTACTCATAGGCACTAATCAACTATACAAAATTAATATAATTAGGCATGTGATTTTTTTGTAGGTAAATAATATCAGTGACACTACAGACTAGATTTCCACCGACACTTGTACATATATCTCGTTCTTCTGGAGTGTACTGCCACTGTCTGCTGCTGGTTGTGGGATTCCTGTAAGCAAAGAGTATTTTGTTAAGTATGACTATTAGGTGTTTGATAGGGGTAGATGCGTATTTAATATAATTTTAGTTCTTAGTTTCTCTTTTTTTTTATAAGTTTTTTTCCTCACCGCAACATAATTGTCGGTATGTCTCACAAGTTGTAAGGTCCTCAGTGATCACCGCAGCTAACGGCATATTTCACTTTTATTCAGGTACAAAATAATTTGATCACTGCATGTAAGCAGCATACTCTTTTAAACATTAGATAATGAACAATATATTGCAGGAATGCAATATATCGGCATATCTTACAAGTTATATACAGTGATCACCGCAGCTGAACGGCATTTTTCACTTTTATTATTATTTAGATACAGTTTAATTTGATCACCGCATATAAGCAGCATATTTCTTTCATAAAGATTTGATGAATGAGCACCGCAGGTAAATGCAGCATATTTCATTATCAATAAAGTACTAAAATATTGAATAACAAGAAGCCACACACCTTTTTATTCCTTTCATAGGCCATCAAACAGTAGTAGGTACTCCATCAGCGGATCCATTGTGTTTGCTCGCCTGGGTCATCTAGTTATAGGAAGGTGGTGGGGACATAATTATAATAATACATAAAATACGATTTACAATAAAGGCGCATGTAAAGGATTCAAGGAATATAATGTTTAGGAGGTTAGTTGGTATATCACATCTATTATTATTAAATTTTAGCTCGAGCTGTCCGAGCTGCTGGGATCATTTTCGAGTACATTGTCATCAGGGGTGTTAAAAGTAATCCACTTTTTTAAAGCGTCTGCAGAGTAAATACTTTTATATTTCCGTTTAGTGTGACCTTCGATGCTAGAGATCTCGTAGCGGTCATTTTTGAGAACAGCACTTATTTTAAAAGGTCCTCTAAACTTCGGAAGTAACTTTTTACTTTTGCCGGTTGCTGGAAGGTGGTGATTGGGGATCATAACCAGATCACCTAATTGAAATATCTTTGTCGGAGCCCTGTGGTTGTCGTAATATGTTTTCATAGCCATCTGATTATTAGTTATACTATCTACAGCCTTGTCACGGATTTCATCCCTTGCTGTTTCTAGACCTTGTGTAGATATGTCGACGTTGCATGTCGAATCGGTAATATCTTGAATAGCATTCAAAATAGGGCCTTCGCTCGGATTGGTGGTTCTCCTTCCAAAGACAACATCTGATGGCGACATACCTGTGCTCTTGTTAAGAGTATTATTAAGGCTCCACTGTACTTTTTGAACGTGACTGTCCCATTCGCGCTCGTCCATGCCATGGTTTGATGCCGCTAGAGATTCCAATATGGTCCTGTTATATCTCTCGATTTGACCATTTGCGCGTGGCGTGGCCACTGCATTCAATACATGTTTTGTTCCGATTGTCTGTATATATTTCTTAAACGTTGTAGAAGTGAAACTAGTTCCTCTGTCTGAGATTATTACTTTTGGACTTCCTATGACACTAAAGAGATCCTCAAGAATTTTGATGGTGGTTTTGCTTTTGACATTTTTCACTGGTTTTATAAATATGAATTTGCTAAAACCGTCTATGATGCCAAGTATGTATGTATTACCATTTTTACTTCGGACAAAGGGTCCCAAATGGTCCATATGAAGCGTGTGGAATGGAACATCTCCTTTTGGGATAGGGTGTAGGTAACCACTGGCTTTACTGGTTGAGGTTTTGTTGAAAGCACAGTTGAGACAGGCCGCCACATACTTGCGCACAAACCTATTCATCCTAGGAAACCAGTAATTCTGCTTCATTTTATCCAATGTCTTATCTATTGAGAAATGGCCTGCTTCATCGTGACAAATTTGGCATACCCGCCATCTGGCGCCATCAGGAACTACCCATTTTAGATCTTCACCTATCCTTCTATAAATTTTGTTGTCTTTAATAACATAATTATCTATGATATCTTGTATATCTTTTCTGCCACTATCTAGAATAGATTTAATAAATTTCAATCTCATATCTGTCATTTGAACGGTCTGTAACCATTCCGTTGTGGATATGCTCATGACTTCAAATTTCCGTGTGTCTATTTGATCTTCATTACTAGTATTAGGGACGGGATTTCTGCTTAAGGCATCGACGTGACGCATGTTGTCTCCAGGCCTGTATTCCACGCTAAAATCGTATTCTTGTAAATGGAGCCACCATCTCGCAATACGAGGCACTAAATCTCTTTTAGTAAGGGTTGTCCTCAGGGCGTTGCAGTCAGTGTAGACTTTAAAAGGTATCCCTATTAGGTAGGTCCGGAACTTCCGTAATGATAAAACTACAGCAAGAGTCTCTAACTCATAAGAGTGTAGATACTCTTCTTCTTTGGCAGTTTGCTTGCTGTAATATGCAACTGCTTTTAATGGTGATCTTTCATCCGGTCGTTGTAACAGTATCCCGCCTACTCCTAGCTTGGAAGCGTCACAGTGAACCTCCGTCAAGTACTTGGGGTTATATAGTGCCAAGACAGGTCTTTCAACCAACTTCTCTTTCAATGTTTGGAAAGCTGAGTCTTGTTCCTGGTCCCATCGCCACGTCACGTCAGATCTAGTTAAGACCGTGAGAGGCTTGGCTATAGTAGCAAAGCCAGGAATGAACCTACGAAAGAAACTGGCTAGTGTGCGGACTTGGGTCCGCGTGTGTTTGGAGGCTGGATCGTTGCGGGAATTGCTATTTACTGAATTAAACCACAATTCTGTATTGATACACGTTCGCACGTTTATTGAGAAGAAGACCGGAAGCCTCACCGTTTACAGTACTACCAATATTAGTACTTAAAATTAGTTAGTCTATGGACTTTTGTGTTGCTACATTTAATAATTGCAACATGCTGCCACCACACCAGAACGAATTAATACCTACTTGTTTACAAAAGTCTATGTAAAGTAATAAATCATAATGTATATGAAAATCTATGTAATATTAATAAATCATACTGTTTATACAAACCTAGTTTTATTTTCGATAGTGGACTGTATTTTTGAAATATAAGTTAGTTATAAACATTTAATTAATATTTTCAGATGGTAGGTAGCAGTTTTATACTTATAATTAAATCTCGAAGTAACATTCTTAGCCCTACGAAATAATGTTCTTGGGATGGTACATAACCCTAAGAATTACAAAGTTAATTAGTACTTTATAAAAAGTTAAATACATACACAGTTGGAGTTACTGATAAATTCTTAGCCCTACGAAATAATGTTTTTGGGATGGTACATAACCCTAAGAATTACAAAGTTAATTAGTACTTTATAAAAAGTTAAATACATACACAGTTGGAGTTACTGATAAATTCTTAGTCCTACGAAATATTTTCTTGGAATGGTACATAACCCTAAGAATAACCAATTTACATTGTTACATAACGTTAAATACAACAGTCGTGTTTTTAATGAATTCTTAGCACTACAAACTAAACTAAAACTATATTAAACTAAATATTTTGGTTCGCGTGCCCAAATAAGCTGCTAGTGTCAGCCCTTAAACAGTATTTATACATCTCTAACTAGAGTGTGTAGTGCCAGCGACAAGCAACAACAAATACATGAGTATTTACTTATTTTACATTAGTTATTATCTTCAATAGGCAGAATACAGATTTTGTGTATAGATCGATGATGGGTCTTATGGTTAGGCGTTCTAACCTCAACTGCTCTTACTTTACCGTCATGCCCTGGAAATAACTTAACAATTCTAGCCATGGGCCAACACATATTAGGTATATTGTCTTCTTTTAAAATCACAAGACTGCCTAATTTTACGTTATGTTGCTCTTGTCGCCATTTCGGTCTGTTCTGTAAAATGTTTAAATAATATTTATGCCATGTATTCCTGAATTTTTGTTTTAAACTTGTACATAACTGCCAAAACTTAAGTCTATTTTGCGGTATATCACTTACATTCTTTTCTGGGTACATAGTCAAAGCACTACCAGTGATAAAATGACCAGGGGTTAAGTAACAAAAATCATCAGGTTCTGTTGACAATGGTAACAATGGACGACTGTTTAAAATACATTCTATCTCTGTAAGAACCGTATTCATCTGTTCATAAGTAAGTACGTTTTTCTGTAATACCCTTTTTAAATGATGCTTTGTACTCTTCACTGCACTTTCCCAAATGCCTCCGAACGTCGCTGAGTAACTTGGTATGAAGTGGAAATCTATGCCTCTTTGTGAAGCAAATTCATATACTTGTGCTCGGTGCCTTTGTGAAGACTGCAGTGAGTAAAGTTCAACTAATTGTGAATTTGCACATTTAAATGTACTTGCATTATCGCAGTGGACTTCGGTGGGCAAGCCTCGTCTCGAAATCAGTCGTCTAAAACATGCTAGGAAGGTCTCAGTTGTCAAATCGGAAGCCAGTTCTAAATGAATTGCCTTTGTTGCGAAACATACACAAACTAAAATATATCCTTTACCTATTACGGATCGTCTGATACGTGATAATTTTATTTCTAGCGGTCCACAGAAGTCCACGCCGATAATTTCGAATGGGCGGCTAGGTTTATTAACTCTCCCAGCGGGAAGACTGCCCATTAACTGTTTAGCTACAGTTGCCTTATGTCTGAAACAAGTTACACATTTATGAACTATTTTCTTAACTTCTAACAAACCATTTACAATCCAAAACTTTTGATTCAAATTAGCAAGAACTAGCCTGCTTCCTGCATGCATCAAGCGTTGATGCTCACTCCTGATAAGCAAAGTGGTGATCAGCGAACCTTTAGGTAATATGACTGGGTGTTTATGAGAATAAGCAATTTTTGCATGGTGTAACCTACCCGAAAGACGCAATAGTCCCATCTCATCGAGAAATGGATGGAGGTTAGTCAGATTGCCTGTTAGTTTTTTACCCTTACTTAAACATTCTATTTCAGCTGAAAAATATTGACTTTGTTCATATTTGATTATTTGCAGAAGCGAGTTGTGCAGTTCGGAGCTTGTTAAGTAGCTAGTGTTCAATTTATTGTTTATTTTGTTAGTGTTATTCAAAAACCTCAATATGTATGCATACAGCCTAACAATTTTGTTAATATCAGAGCATTCGTATAAGCGTTTAAAAACGTACTCTAGCGGGTTTGGCTTTATACACACGGGAGCGCTAGCAAGCACAGCGCAGCTCCTTACCTCTGGTACCTCTTGAGGTATTTTCGGCTCATTACAAGAAAGGTCCCACTTACTGTTTTGTAGAAATTCTGGGCCTCTCCACCACAGATTATTGCCGTTCAGCTCTCCTGGTTGGACTCCCCTACTGATCAGGTCTGCCGGGTTCTCATGGGTATTAACATACAGCCAGCGCCATCTAGATGTGTTTTGGTGAATCACATTTACTCGATTCGCCACATATGCTTGCAGTTTTGTAATCTCCGTTTTAAGCCATGCAAGTACAACCTGCGAGTCGCTGAATAAATATACATTCTTAATCTCAATCTTAAGTTGCAACGTCGCGTAGGTTTTGACTACTAATTTAGAAAGCAAAAGTGCAGCATTGAGCTCGAGTCTTGGAACAGTCATATTTTTCTTTTGCACGGGATTTATTCTGGACTTTGAACTGAGTAAATGTGTTGTTACCTTTGTCCCTGAAGCATCTATGAGTCGCAGATACAAACAGCATCCGTAGCCCGTCGTACTCGAGGCGTCAGCAAAACCAATCAGCTGTGCTGTGTGAGAGTCTGAAAAGTCTATGTTTCTAGCTAGAGTTATCGGTTGTATTTTAGCTAATCGCTCAGTATACTGAAGCCATTCTTTCTGGACATCCTGAGGAGGTGAATCATTCCAACTACAGCTTGATGACCACAGTCTTTGCATAATAGCCTTTGCTGTGACTACAATTGGGCCTACATAACCCATAGGGTCATAAATTCTACCTATGTAGCTGAGTATGGTTCTCTTTGTAATTTTTTCTGGATTAAAAGGTTCCGGAGACGAGATTATAAACTTATCGTCATTTATATTAAGTTGTAGACCTAAAGCTTTCATGTTATAATCGTCTTTTTGAAGGTTTAAGCTTTCAAATTGTCTCTCAGTAGAGGGAACGCCTGCTAATATCCTTTCATCGTTTGTAGACCATTTGTGTGTGTGAAAACTACCTAGCTTTAATAAATTGCACAATTGGTCTTTTGCTGAGAGAATTGTATTTAAATCGTTATGCGAATATATGATATCATCCACATAAGTGTTTTCTTTGATGATGGATGAAGCTAGGGGGTAATCATTTCTGTACCTAGTTGCCAGCTCATCTAAACAACGTGTTGCAAGATAACTCGATGACTTCAAACCATAAGTTACTGAATCGAGTCTTATAACTTTTAGTGTCTCAGTGGGGCTTTCCCTCCAGAGAATATTCTGAAGTGATGTGTATGCGGGATCGACATTAATATTACGAAACATGCGCCTTATATCCGTTGTGAATGTGAATTTCCCTAATCGAAATAGGATAATGATATCGTACAGATCTCTTTGGACTGTAGGTCCATTAAGTTGTAAATCATTTAAAGAAATTTTCTTGTTTGTTAGCATTGATGCATCAAAAACAGTACGCACTGGCGTAGTTTTGCTGTTCTCGTTGATGACTGCTCTGTGCGGAAGAAAATATACCGCATCCTTGTTTAAATCGTACATCTCAATGTCTATATAATGACCGTGATTGAGCTGTAAATATTCGTTTATGAATTCTTTGTATTGGTTGAACAAAGTTGGGTTTGCATGTAGTTTTTTCTCTAAGTTCAAAAACCGTTTGTGTGCAAAGTGAAACGAGTCGCCAAGTGCGTCGTTTACCTCGGAAAGTGGTAACTTCAGAGGCAAAGCAACTTGGAATTTGTTATCTTCTAACTTAACAGTACTCTGAAATACCTCTTCGCAAAGTTCCTGTTCTGAAGATTTCTCGCTAAAAATTTCAGGCACTTTTTCTGTGTTCCAAAATTGAGCAATCGTATCATTGAGAGGGGCTAATGTACATTTTAAGACTACCTTGTGTGACGCTGCCTGTGCTAAATGACATGGTATGTTACCTCCTACTATGTGTCCGAACTCAGTGTTAATAATACTCAAGTATCGTCGCGGTGCTGGCGCCGTGCTATTGCTGGTTGACTCAGACTGTGGCCCCGACGCGGTGCTCGGCGGCTGGGCTGGGCTCGGAGGCTGCTCGGGAAGCTCGATCTTTATCGGCTCCGTCTGGAGCAACAGCGTCTGAAACACGACATCAGAACTGATGAGCATATTGATCTCACCTGGTTCGTAAAACTTTTCATCAGCCAAAACAACATTTTTGGGTATCTGAATGCCTGTAAGGTTAATTTTGTTTTGAGGTAGATTGCATGTAACACTTTCTACTATCTGGCAGGTAATTGTGGTCTTGTATGGCGATCTCAATGACTGAATTTCGATTGGAATGCATGCTTTGATGGTGCTATGTTTATTTGTGATCCCGATAATATTTAAATCACTTGACTTGGGCTTTCCCCCAAGTAATTTGACTAGCTTTGAGGAAACAAATGATACCTGGGAACAGCTGTCCAGGAGTGCTCGTACATGATACTCTGTACCATCTCTGCCTATGATCTTTACTCTCGCTGTAGGGAGAAGAACATTATTTTCTGCATATCCTGACAAAGTCACTGGTGCTGGTTGATGTGCACTCGCAGGCTCTGGGAACTTGTCACAGTGCAAGATAGTGTTGTGTTTATCCTTGCACAGAGAACACCTGAAGTGAAACCTACACTTGCCTTTGTGTGATCCTAAACAAATCATGCACAGCTTGTTTCTATGTATGAACTCTACCCTATCAGGCGCAGTCAATGTTAGAAACTTTTTACAGGTATATAATTTATGGTCAGTTAACTTACAGTGAGAGCATTGTGTTCCTGTCACGATGTGTGTTGCAGCCATGGGTCTGGACTTAGTTGTGGATGCCCGGTTGTCCATGCTTGTATGCTGAGCATTTTGACTGGGCTCAGCGCTTTCCAACGCAAGGGCTCTCCGCTCCAGATACTTGAGAAATTCTTCCACGGCAGGATCTGCATCTTGATTTCTTTCGAGCTGGTAAGCTCGAGCTGTGTAGCCATCTAGTTTACGAGACAAAACACATAATAATATTGCATCCCAATACTTTACATTAGATTCCTGATTTTTTAATGCCGCTAACTCCTGCCTTGCAGTGGCTATAAATTCCCTGAGGTTGCAGGCAGTAGATTTGGTTAACGGCTTTAGATCTAAAAGACGACCTATGTGCTCATTTATGATCCTCTGTTTGTTGTTGTATCGGTTGTTCAGTAGTTCCAATGCAACATTGTAGCTATCCCCAGTTATAGGTAGGTTTTAATCAAGTTTAGAGGTTCCTCCTGAAGGAAGGAACGCAAATAATAAAACTTCTGTACTGTGTCTAAGGACTTATCATTATCAATCATAGATGTAAACAATGTTATGAAAGGTGTGTAGTCACCAAACTTACCATTGAAGCTACCAATGTTTATAGCAGGTAATTTCGTTCTTTGGCTGCATTGGGCTGTTGTGTTGTAAGCTGTTGGCTCTTGTAGGTTTCCAGAATTTAATGTCGTTAATGTCTGATTGAAACATGTCAAGGTTTGATAGTATGTTTCCTCCACTAGCACTATATTTTCATCGTCATTTGGATTTAAATACAACAAATCCTGATTGAGCTCTTCGTATTCACTAAAGGCCTCGGTTAACCTTTGCTTTTTGACGAGCAATTCGTCTTTGGAGCATGACGACAAGTTTTGCTTTGAAAATGTAGCCAATCTTGTTAGCGTGGCTTTAATGTAACCTCTTTTAATGTTTTTCTGTTTGACAATATCACTTGTTTCAGACATATCGACAACTGTAACTTGCACTTAAACAAAATATCTTATACTATTTTCAAATAACCAGGGTTAAACTATTACAACAAACAACTATTTGAGCACGCGAACCAAAATTGTGTCTTTCAATAAAAAGACTTAGACCAACACAATAAAATGGCTGCTGAATGAATGAAAGGAATCTTTGAAAAAACATACAGTATTGTCTCTGGATATTTGCTGGTACGGTTGGCACACCTGACTGAGTTCCGCAGCGAATGACACGATGTGTAGCTCGCGCGCCGCTCGCTGTCTCTGTCGCACCTTCTTTAACCTTGCGTACCGCTGTCTCTTTCTGCACCGTTGCAGAAATGAACGTAGCTCTGGCGCTTCACTGCACCTTGCCGCCGAAATTAATGGCGGGAAATATGATGTTCGCTGACGATGAGGGCGTCCTTGTAAATACTTGCTTGACCCGCCTTGTTTTTGATGATTGCTTGAACCCGTCGTTTGCTCCGCTTACGATTGACGAGAGACTCCGAGGTGTTTTGCGTCGTCCCACGTACGAAGCAAATGGTTCAAGATGGCTGGCCTTGGCTTGTACCCAGCTTCTCCTCTGTAGATCGCAGAATGATCGTGTGGCTTTCTTCGCAACTCCACGCAAATATCAGTTGTTGCTCGTTAAGGACCATGTGCGGACTTGGGTCCGCGTGTGTTTGGAGGCTGGATCGTTGCGGGAATTGCTATTTACTGAATTAAACCACAATTCTGTATTGATACACGTTCGCACGTTTATTGAGAAGAAGACCGGAAGCCTCACCGTTTACAGTACTACCAATATTAGTACTTAAAATTAGTTAGTCTATGGACTTTTGTGTTGCTACATTTAATAATTGCAACAGCTAGGCCAACAAACTGTCTAACCTGGTGAACATTAGTAGGCTTCGGAAACGATGCAACAGCTTCTATTTTCTTACTTCCAGGGCGGAGTCCATCTGCAGATACCTCATACCCCAGATAATCTAAGTTTTTCTTAAAGAAGTAGCATTTAGTTATGTTGAGGGTTAAACCTGCACTAAGTAGTGATGATAAAATCTTCCGTAGTTTTAGCATGCCTTCATCAACAGATGATGCCGGTGATAACAAGTCGTCCATGTAAGGAATGGCTAGGTCGTATCGGTCTTTTCCGAGTGCCTTATTTATCATGTGCTGAAATATGGCCGGTGCATTAACCAGACCAAACGGCATCCGTGCATATTCGTAGTGTCCGTCTGGCGTTACGAACGCAGTAAGGTGCCTGGAATCCTCTGCCATCGGTATCTGGTAGTATCCAGATTTAAGGTCCAGGCTGGTAAAATAAACTTTACCGCTCAGTCGGTCCAGTTGGTCGTCTATTACCGGCATAGGGTAAGAGTCCTTTACTGTTTTCTTATTTAAAGCTCGGTAGTCCACACACAAACGATATTCATTGTTTTTCTTTTTGACCAATACTATTGGACTGGCGTACGACGAATCCGATTCTTGAATTATTTTGTTTTCCAGGAGCTCATTAACCATATCGCGAACTACCTCTCTTTCACTATAAGAAAGTCGGTAAGGTTTATAAGCTACTGGGGAGTTATCCTGTAGCTGAATGTGCATTTCGCTAATATTGGTCGTTCCTAACTCGCTCATGTCAAAAGAGAAGCAATCTCTGAATTCGTTCAATAAATCTAAAAGTGCTTGTTTCTGCTCTTGCGTAACATCATCACCTATATTCAGCATTTCCAAAGATATGGGCGTTTTTAGGGTTCCGTAGCCAAAATGGCAAAAACGGAACCCTTATAGTTTCGTCATGTCCGTCTGTCCGTCTGTCCGTCTGTCACAGCCGATTTACTCGGAAACTATAAGTACTACAGTGATGAAATTTGATGGGAATATGTGTTGTATGAACCGCTACAAAAATATGACACTAAATAGTAAAAAAAAGAATTGGGGGTGGGGCCCCCCATACATGTAACTGAGGGATGAAATTTTTTTTTTCGATGTACATACCCGTGTGGGGTATCAATGGAAAGGTCTTTTAAAATGATATAAAGTTTTCTAAAAAACATTTTTCTTAAAGTGAACGGTTTTTGAGATATCAGCTCTCAAAGTCGTAAAAAGTATGTCCCCCCCCCTCTATTTTTATAACTACGGGGTATAAAATTCTAAAAAAAATAGAGGTGATGCATGCTAATTAACTCTTTCAACGATTTTTGGTTTAATCAAAGTATCTCTTATAGTTTTTGAGATAGGTTGATTTAACTGTAATTTTGCTGCTACGGAACCCTTTGTGCGCGAGCCCGACTCGCACTTGGCCGGTTTTGTAACTTTAGCCGTCGAAGGATCTGATAATGTCATTCTTCTGACTTCAAATTCGTTTGGAAGTTCCATTGGAGCCGATGTTTGAGTGGGCAAACGACAGCCCCTTGCTAATAGCCTATTCTTTTTAAGGACGATTTCTTTACCCGAAAAGCTTATTATTGGTATACATCCTAGTCCATCTTTAAAGAAATAAACCCCGGGTAATATCACTAACTCTTCATTTGGTTTGAAAGAAGTATTACCATGGGTACATATCCAGCCAGTGTAACCATCTTCACAAGTCACTGCTACTGAAAGAATGTCCTTAACGACAACGTTGTTTGAATTGTAGATTGGTGTTTTATTATTTTTAGGATTACTAGAATATAGTGTTAGACTGGAACTAGTTTTATACACAACAACTTCAGACATTTCAGTGACGTTCTGTCCAATAAGCAGATCCGTGCTCAAACTCTCAAACTCAAACTCAAATTTTTTTATTCATCGTACAAATATAAAATTTTCTGATGAACGTCAATTTTTACAAATTACTCTCCGTTCGGATAAGGGGGGGCTCTTTCTGTCTAAGGAGAAGAACGGAGGCAAGAAACTCCTGAGCCATCTTTTCAAAAAAAGACTTAAAACTAGTTGGTATACAATACATATAAGCTTAATAATTATTATTATAATAATATGAGCAGAGCTAACTACTTATCACAGCCATGCATTAACGTCCTCTAAGTAATCATCAATTTTATAATAAGCTTTTTTACTGAGTTTCTCTTTAATGTAACACTTAAACTTATTCTCTGGCATTTGAGCAACTTCTGCTGGAAGCTTATTATAAAATCTAATACAGTACCCTAAAAACGATTTATTAACTTTCGCCAGACGCATCGCTGGAAAAGCCAGCTTATGCTTGTTCCTAGTATTAATGTCATGATTACTGCCAATTGTATCAAAAGTTGAAATATTCTTTCGTACATACATTAAATTGGAAAAAATGAACTGACATGGAACTGTAAGGATGTTAATTTCTTTAAATAGTTCTCTCAATGAATCCCTGGAACCAAGTTTGTATATAGAGCGGATGGCTCTTTTCTGTAATACAAATATAGTTTCAATATCAGCTGCTCTACCCCAAAGCAAAATGCCATACGATAATAAGCTGTGGAAATAACTAAAGTAAACTAATCTGGCGGTTTCAACGTTGGTCAGCTGTCTAATTTTCCGTACAGCAAAAGCTGCGGAGCTCAACCTTCCAGACAATTTTTCAATGTGAGGTCCCCACTGTAACTTTGAATCTATAGTCATCCCAAGAAAGACAGTATCATTAACTAGGTCCAATTTATTCCCATCTAGAATAATGTTAGTATCGCATTGTCTAACATTCGGCAGTATAAATTTAATACATTTCGTTTTCTTAGAATTCAATAGAAGATTATTAACGGTAAACCAATCGTGTATGTCAGATAGAATTGAATTAATTTCATTAAAATTATTTTCTCTTCTTTTAACTTTAAAAAGCAAAGAAGTATCGTCAGCAAATAAAACTATATTAGTAAATTTTTCAACCATAAAAGGCAAGTCATTAATATAAATGAGGAATAAAAATGGTCCTAGAATAGATCCTTGAGGGACGCCTATTTTTACATGAGCCCCCTGTGATTTAGTATTGTTAATATCGACCCTTTGTTGTCTCTTGTCTAAATATGAAGATATCAAATCTACAGCCTTTCCTCCTATTCCATAGTATCTAAGTTTCGAAATTAAAGTCTGATGGTCTACACAATCAAACGCCTTCGACAGATCACAGAAGACTCCAATAGCATCGTGATGGTCTTCCCAGGCGTCAAATATGTGCTTAATCAACGCAGTACCGGCATCGGCTGTTGATTTGCCTTTTGTAAAACCATACTGCTGGCTATGAAACAATCGAGCATCATTGAAACGCAAAAGCATCTGACTGAGTATGACCCTCTCAAATATTTTACTCAAAACTGGAAGAACCGAGACAGGCCTGAAATTTGCAGGGTCCTCCATATCCCCACTTTTGAACAGAGGTATAATTTTACTAAATTTCATAAGATCTGGGAACACACCTTCAGCGATACATTTATTAAAGATGTTAGCTAAAATTGGGGCGATTTTATTAATAATAGAAAGAACAAATTTAACTGACATTCCCCACAAGTCTTCAGTTTTCTTCATATTTAATGACTTAAATGTTTTTATAATAGTTAATGTATTAATATATCTGAATTTAAATTCCTTATCGGTTGAAGGTGCGTTCTCCTTCGTCAGGTTTTCAGCTGCTGCAGCCGAAGAATCCAGGTTACACGTAGTCTCTAAAGGAATGTTCGTAAAAATATATTCATATTCATATTCATTTATTCAGTTTAATACATCGTCATAAATATCATTATTATTAATTATAATATAATGAAGTACATTACTTAAATTAGGCATGTCACTAATCATATAAAAATAATGTCATATAAAGCATATAAATAAAGTAAACAAGAATACAATGTCACTTAAAAAATAATAATAATATAAAAATAATGTCAGAACATATGCGTAGCATAATATTTATTAGCATTTATCATTAAGATAATCGTCTACTGAGTAGTATGCTTTCTTGCTCAAATATTTTTTTAGCTTACAATTAAAACTAAAGTAGCTTTGCGACTCCCTTATGTCATCCGGGATTTTATTGTAAATTTTAGGACCCATTATATGCACGGTTTTCTCGGTTTTAGCAAGGCGGGCTGTGTTTAGGGTCAGGTCATTCTTCCGCCTATTCTGTAGCCTCGCAGTGGTGGAGAGGGGGGTGAAGTGGGCGAGGTTCTGGCGCACGTACTTGGCCACCTCCAGCACGTACAGGCAGGGCGCGGTGAGCACGCCCAGCTGCAGGAACAGCGCGCGCGCCGGCTCGTCCGGGGCCGCCCGCATCATGCGCCTAACCATCCTCTTCTGCAGGAGAAAAGGCCGTTCTCGATCAGCGGCCAGCCCCCACAGCTCTATACCATATGTTAAGGCACTCTGGAAGTAACCATAGTATGCCTTAAGTAGGTTTTCTCTCGAGAGTGTGGGGACGAGCCGTGAGATAGCGTAGAAGGCGCCATTTAGTTTTGCACAGACACTATCAATATGATAGTGCCATTGCAGCCCAGTGTCGAAATGGAACCCCACGAACTTGGCGCAGGTATCGTACGGCACCGCAGTGTCCTGGACGATGACCGCAGGCAAATCAGCAGCGGAGCGATGCAACGAGAAGGACAGGAGATTAGTTTTGTCAATGTTGACCTGCATGCCGTTTATTGTGAACCAATTAATCAGCGCCTCCATTGTGTACACAACATTAGCTGCGAGAGATTGGTCGGTTTCACCAGCGACTATGGCGCAGATATCATCGGCGTACATAATAAACTCCGCCTTCTCAGTCACATGAGGGAGGTCGTTCATCATCACCAGGAAGAGGACGTTACCAACATTCGAGCCTTATGGCACTGAGCGGTCTCCTATTTCACCTGGAGACGACTGCTCACCCCCCACAACTGTGATCTGCCTGCGCCCTGACAGGAACGATGACACTAGATCATACGATGATCCGCGAACCCCATAGTGCTCGAGCTTGGCGGTAATGAGCCGGTGGTCGACGAGGTCGAAGGCGCGGGACAGGTCCAGGAAGAGGGCGGCGACGCGCCTGCGCCCCTCCAGGTGCGAGGTGACGGCTCGCAGCAGCTGCCGCGCGGCGCCGCGCGTGCTGCGGCCCGGCTGGTAGGCGTGCTGCTGCGCGGAGAGCACCCCGCACCCCCCCAGGAACGACAGCAGTCGGCTGCACAGACCCATCTCGAACACCTTGGACGGGGCAGGCACGACAGATATGGGTCGGTATTTTTTGCAATCTGCCTTACTTCCCTTACCTTTGTACACCGGGGCGACTTTTACCACTTTCAAGTCATTCGGGTAATGGCCATCTGAGACGCATTCATTTATTAGGTGGCACAATATACAAAAAACTCCAATATACAATATACAAAATACAAAAAACACAATATACAAAAAACTACAATATATAAAAAACTCTTCAAAGACCCTCGCCACCGCATCATTCGATGTTATAATGTCATTGCCTACCTTCAAAGATAAATTTGTCTCGCGTGTTCGATTCTTCCCCGTTTCGTTATTAATAATAGTCCAAACGGCCTTAGATTTGTTAGCAGAGTCTTTAATCTTGTTATTAATAAAAATTGTCTTCGCACAGTGACTGACACATTTATACATCTTGCTATATTTCTTCACATAAGATTCATTCTTCATCATTAAATAAAATATTTGCGAATACCCTCTGTAGCCCAGTCACAAAATTTAATTTTATTGTCAATCAAAACTTCCTTCGTTTCAAAATTACTCTCAAACTCATCAGCTATTATCTTTAACAAGTTACTATACATCTCATTAGAATTGCAATCTAATTTAACATTCGGAAGTTTTTCGTCTAGTTTCTTCAAGTAATTGTCATATTTCTTTGTAGTGATCGGTCTGCATCTCACCTTAGTTTTATTTGTCTTGTCAGTGTTTACTAAGGTAATGGTCTGCCCACTGTGGTCTGACCTCAGACAATTAATCACACTACTGTCTTTAAACTCACAGTTACAGAATATGTTATCTAGACAAGTGGCTGACGTGGGTGTAATTCTAGTTGGTTCCAGAAAAACATTAAAAAGATTAAATGATTTAAAAAGTAACAACAATTTCGACCTATTAGGAGAGTCACCTAATAGGTCAACATTAAAGTCACCACACACTATTACTTCCTTTTTACTATTGGAAGCTAACCTTAGAACATCCTCCATGACAGTCTCAAAGGTAATAAAATCACCAGTAGGTGGCCTGTAGGTACATACTATTATATACTTATTAAGCTCTGCACATGAAATTCCTATATGGTGTTTAACAGAAAGAGCAACTATATCCTTTCGTTCTTTACATTTACAATTTTCTTTAAGAAATATAAGTGACCCACCATGCTCGTTGATATTTCTGTTAAAACAGCTTATAAGTTTGTAATTTTTTTATTGGAACATCATTTTATTCTCGTCTAACCAATGTTCTGTGATACATAAACAATCAATGTTAAATTTTTCCGAAAATAGTTCTATTTCTAACAATTTAGAAGAAATACTCTGAATATTCTGATGTACCAATTTAAATTCATTCTTAAATGTCTTGTCCTTGGTTCTACCTTTTTTGGCATAAGATTTTTTTGCCTAATCTCGAATTGCATAGTAACGTTTGGTCAAAGTCTCGTTACGCCGAAAATCTTATGGCATAAATCTCGTTTAGTAAAAAGTTATTTCGCATAACATTGTTTAGCCTAATAATGGTATGGCCAAATCTTGAATAGCCTAATAATGCTATGGCATAGGTTTATACAAAGTAATAATATTCGTTTGGCTTTAACTTTGACGGAGCGTCTCCCTACATAGCGCAAACTGGTGCCTTGTATTGTTTCCGCTGTTTGGAAAACGCTACGCTCCGCTTCGCTGCGCTCCGCTTTGGTTTTGATGAACATGTGCACCTAACACGCTCCTCCTCGCTTTGCTCGTCGTCGCACCTATTTTTAGGTTTCGATCTCATGGGGTTTGTAATAATTATATTGGTCGTTAACTTTCGATTTTTTGATCATACAATATGGTGATTTTCGGGATGTAGGAGAAAAATACCACAATTTGTACATTTACTACATACTTAATATAGTATTTATTAAGATAACATTACGAGAAACAAGATTATACATAGGTATAGACGAACATAAATTTGAGCAAACGAAACTTAGGTGTTTAAAGATTGTGCCTAAAGAGTTTTAGACGAAACGAGCCTTATGCCACATAAGTCTTGGCAAAGTGATGGTTCGGCCAAAAAAGTTTAGACCATACGAGTTATGCGAAATGAGTTTTGGTCAATAAAGATTATGCCAGATGAGCGGAACCCCTTGTCCTTCGATAGTTTTGAGCCGAGAGAGCAGTGAACTGAATCAATCTTTATATCAACGCTATGATGCTCTCCCGTTGTCTGAAAATCTAATTTAAATCTACTGTACTATTTTCAGTATTACTACTGACGGTGTCAATAGGGACACAAGTTTTCTTCGTTATAATGCTTATAACTGAGTTAATAAGAGGAGCTACTTCTGTAGCTAAACGTCGTTTCTGATTTAAGGACAGAAATAAACTGTCCCAGGTCAACTTAAAATTATCTACATACAAATTAGTATCAAAGAAATTGATACAGTCAGATTTATAACACGCATTGTACATATTTTTATTTAGGCTACATGTCATATAATTGTATTTGTCAGGCAGTGTGCAAGAATAAGGAAATGCACAAACAAATATATGTTTTGCAGGAATGCTTTCTAATATAGCAAAACTTCTATTTATATCAGAATTTGACACACCTAAACTATTTCCCACCATAATTAATATAGTAGTTTTTCGGTGTACGACCTCTCTGAAATCAGTTGTACTATTTGTGCGAATGAAAGTTCTGGGTAACAATGATTAACAACATTTCCAGTTACATGATTACCCAACATGTGCCCGAAATCCTTGCCAAGCCTATCGGAGTATACAACTGTGCTGTAATCCTTGGCTGAACTGCTACTACTTGTATCAGTAGTAAGCCTTGTCAAGTAAGTGGGTGACATCTTAGGGAACTGCTTATTACCTACTATTCTACTAGCTGCCTGAGCATAGGTGGGTATCCTATGTAATTTATTATTGGAGGTCGGAAAAACATCTGCTGTAGCCGATTTACTCTGGATGACCCTTGAGGATGGCGTGGCCGTCGGGAGGCTGGTGGTGGCCCTCGGGAGGATGGTGGTGGCCCTCGGGAGGATGGTGGTGGTCCCCGAGAGTCTGGTGGTGATCCCCGAAAGTCCAGTGGTGGCCAACGGGATGCTGTTTGTGGCCTCCGAGGTGGTGGTGGCCCTCGGGAGGATGGTGGTGGTCCCCGAGAGTCCAGTGGTGGCCAGCGGGATGCTGTTTTTGGCCTCCGAGGTGGTGGTGGCCCTCGGGAGGATGGTGGTGGTCCCCGAGAGTCCAGTGGTGGCCAGCGGGATGCTGTTTGTGGCCTCCGAGGTGGTGGTGGTGGCCTCCGGAGATGCGGTGGTGGCTTCAGCAGGTGAAGACTTCTCTGGCAGCATCTCAACCCGAACTAAGCCCACACTACTCAGCACCAGCAGCTGGTTTTCGTATTCCAGAGTTCTCTGTTCTAGGGCAGACTTCAATGTGGCCAGCCTAGACTGTAGCATGGCAATGTTGAACTCGCACTCCTGGTTGTTGTCTGCCAGCTTCTGGTTGTAGTCTGACATCTCTTGTTCATATTTATTCACCAGTAGTTGAAGTCTCACTCTATCCTTTGTCAATGGAAGGTGCGTCTTATGCTTTTTCAATGCTCGCTCAGACTTCCTGATATATTTCTTTATTTTAATATACTTTTTAAGCCTGTTTGCACCTGTGATATTGGTTGATTTTCTTGGAGTTGTGAGGTCTATTGTTGGCATAGGGGTGGGGTGTAGGGTGACTAATTCATCGTACAATGCCATTGTCTTATCTGTTTCCTCGCTTGCATGTGCTTCATTTATTTGCTGGATCTCTGCGTGTGCTTCAGCCAATTGCTGCTCTAGGCTATAGATCTTAGACAAGGCAGCTTCATGTAAATCCTGACACTCTTTGTATGATCTAAGTACAATCTGTAGCTCATCACATTTGCCTTGCAAGTCTTGGTATTGGATGTCCATTTCAGCTATGTCATTCTTTAAGTCCGAGTTCTTTTTTAAAAGGGAATCAAATTCCTTTTCATTGTCCTCCCGCTCTGCCATCAATTGGCTTGAGAGGTCACGAGATGCCTTGAGATCCTCCAAAGCTGTCCTCAGCTGGATCTCCAGGTCACGGCTCTGCACCTTCCGGGTCGTCATCCTCGACATGTCTGAAACCACCCGGGGTTACCCGTTAGTATGTTGATAGGTAGAATTGAGAGGATGTTTATCCAAGATATATACAATATAACCCTCTTTAGGTATAACTTGATCAAACCAATCAAAACTTGATATATTGTAAGTCTATGTAAAAATGATCAAAAGGTAACTTATTTGTTAGTTATCATATACAATGTAGTCATGAACACAAACTATGGGTGGGGAGGGAGTAATATGCATAATATGTTACTTAAATGAATAGGTACTCAGTGGTATTATTGACTTAGAATTATGTAAACTTTAAGCCAAAAAAAACAATCACTTGATCATTATTCAATGAAGTACTAATACTAATAGCAATTAAGTAGGTGGAGACTATGGTATAGTAATAATAGGGAATAAGGGATACAAAAGCTAATAGAAAGTTTGAAAATTAGAAATGAAAACAACAGAGTTTGAAAATGACAAAGTCTAAAAGTGGGTTAAGGAAGTGTGAAAAACATTTCACGTATGCAGCAAACTAATGAATAATGATTAAATAATTTAGTGATTATGATTTTAAATGAGTAATACTAGTAAAAATATGTAATTTTAACAATACTCCCCAGATAGATATCCGTTGGCAAATTCGAACTTTGACAGGTGCCGCTGCTTCAAATATCCGAGTCCCGTAAGTGTTTTATTTCAGGGTTTGAAGGCTTGTCTTCATTTGCACAGCTGTATAACACTATATTCTTTAAGTTAACACTAGTTTTAAACGTAATTAGACATTAAATTTAGTAATATTAAAATAAATTAAATCAGCTGGTTTTTTTGACACCCGGCTCGTAGGGTTGCCAGGAAAAAAAAAAAAAAATTGGTCCGGGACCACATAGGCTTCTATGCGGGCCTCGATAAAATCAAGATTTATGTAAACCGATACTCTTCCAAGAGGTCGCATTGTTCCGTCAGCAAAACCTTTAATAAGTGGTTAATTGTCGTCTTGTATTTGTAAGTTTAGTTCTTTAACTATGCTATGTTTTATTAAAGTACATTGACTTCCAAAATCTACAAATCCAGTTTTTGATTTTCCGTTAACTTTTATTTCTTTGTTGTAAATATATTCACTATCACGCTTAGCAGTAATAAGTAGAACTTTTGTAGACTGACTAGAAACTTCGTCTGTACTAACCGTCTTATTGATGTCCGTATTGAGTTCACGCTTGCAGTGATCGGCAACATGCCCGATGCGATTACACTTAGTGCACTTCTGTGGCTCTTTGCGGCACCTAGGAGCAGTGTGACCTGGTTCCGAACAATTGTAACAAATTCGAGTGGCGTTATTAAAGTTATTATTCTTCGACATGTCATTATTTCTTGTAACAGCGGGTATTTTGGATGGTGCCGGCGTCCTTTTGACCTCCTTCTGGTACTTCATCGTAATATTACGCAAGTATCTTAGCAGTTTGTTAGGACTTTTGAAGTTTGCTCCCTGAGCATTAAGCTTGATGTTTGTGTCAAAGATTCCGTGTATTATGCAGTCAACCGCGTCTTTTCCCTTGATATTGCAGCGACTGACTAACTTTGCCTTGTCGTAGAAGTATTCTTCTAACGTTTCCTCTCTACGACTGCGTCGCGCCAGCATCTCTGATAGTTTGTCTGCGTAGTTACAGTTATCTGGAAAGGTTTGTAGCAGTTTGCGTTGCCATTCTTTCCATTTTAAATTGACTGAAGGCAAGCTTTCGTACCATGTACGGGCTAAACCGGCAAGCTTCGGTAACGCATGGAAAACTGTTTGTTTATCACTCCATTTGTAGATTTCCGCGGTCTCGTTAACTTTTCTGAGCCAAGCTTTTGTGGACTGCATCTTATGGCTTGGATCAAAAGTACTTATAACATCATGAGCGCCTACGTAAGTATTGCGACCATGTTTACCTAGAGCATCTATAAGTTTATCCATTACTGTATGATCTTTATCTCGGTTCGAGCCAGAACGTGGACTTCTTTTACGATTTCGCTTAGTTTTTGGGTGTTTGGTACTAGAGCGAGAACTATGAGTGCCATCGCTTGAAGTTGAACTGCTGGCAGTCGACGAAGAAGTCGAGTCTCTCTCGGAGCAACGCGTAGAGCAGCTAGTCGAAGTAGATGTCCTCCGTGTCCGCACTCGCGTCCTTCGAGATCGCCTTCTGTGTCCGGAACGGGAGCGGCTCCTACCCACACGTCTAGTCCCGCGATGGTGTTCAGTCCGCGAACGACGACGTCGGTATTTTCGTGTCCCTTTACGATCTCGTGATATGTTAGATCTAGATCTTGATCGTCTCCCCGGACCTATAGACTGACTATGATGACGCTTCTGACGCCTCTTCCTGAGAGGCGAGGTTGAGCTTGAGCCCGCTCTCTTCCTCTTCGTGGTTTGATCTACTATCTCAGGGGTACTTGCATCACGATCATCAGACATTTTGTTTTACTATATGAGAATATTAAACAGGTACGCGAAATAATATAAGTTTAGTTGGATAAGGTTAAGGAAGAGAAGGAGTAAAAATATAAATTAATTAAAGTAACAGTGATTAAATAATCAAACGTTTATTAAAATTATCACAGCGACACACACACAGACAGCACACGACCAATAAATAATAGTAGTAAAATCAAATAACACTTTTGTTCGTGAAGGTACTCGTCCGCTTGGACCAACCTAATAAATAAAGATAATATGATCCGCATCCAAACTATTGTATAGCTAATTAAATAATGTTAAGTCCGTGTGATGAAATGACCGGTCCTAAAACCGTTCGAAGAATACATATATAGGTAAGTATTTAGGTAGGTGTATAAATACTACCACTTGGTCTCGAGCTCACTACCCTGGTGTTCGAAAACAACTCCATATTCTTTTCACCAACTCATCAAAACAACACAGCCATATAACCTACGTTATCATTCTGTACCTAGTACTTGTCCGTTTAATTTTAATTTGCCTTAAAATTGGCATTGACATCGTAATGTGTTTTATTAAGTTATTGTAGGTACGTACAAATGGTTAAAAATCAAATCACTTATTATTATTTACTTACTTCATGAGAACGCAAGTGCGGTAGGTAATTATTACTACCACAGTTCACTTTGTGTTCAAGCATTCAATATGAAGTCAACAAATCGGGCTCGATATCATCCTCGGCGAATAAGTTGTGGAATGTACCAACCAACATTGGTAGCTATTTACCTACAAGCGATGTACCCGTCTATGTAAAGTGGGTAGTTGTACTGTACTTACTACGTAAATTGGAGGATTTTGTTGTAGTAAATATACTGCTACTTGTAATATAGTACCATAGATCACACGTCCAGGGATTCGCCGGGTTCATAAAGCATTGATTGTTAGAATATGATCATAATAATATAGGTAAATAACGGTAGAAAATTTTCAATAACATGTTTAAAATCACTCACCGGTGGGCAGATTCTATCCGAAACTTCTGAAATATTAACTTTAAACGAATAATAAACACTCTTCACACTGATTACGTTTTATTTCTTCAAAACACATACAATTTTTGTAAGTATCACCTTGTCGTGCCGACACAGTACCACGAATGCCGCCAATTCAAAATTAGTGTGGCTATACCTAACTTTTACAATTGCCGATATTAAAATGATTCGGATAACATTTAATAAATAATAATTTATAAAATACTAATAAAGTAACAAAACAGCATAAAATATCCTCCTGAAATTAAGATAAATAACAAATTATTATTGATATTGCTAACACTTGCATCGTAAAGTTTCGATTTTGTTTTATAATGCGATACGGAGATGATTGAGATTCACATTTTCAGGTTTGATTTTGTAAGTTGGATCCTAAATAATTTTTCAATTAATAAAGCGATTATTGTTAAGTATTTTCGTTTATTTTTATGTTACAAATTCCATTTACAATAACTGAAGAAGAAAATGGTGGCCACGAGACATCTAATTTACATATCTTATTTATCTTTTATGTATACTTAAGTATGTCTTTACATAAAATATAAAATTTAGTCATGATCAAAATTAAAATTATTTGAATTAGTATGTATTTAGAGGCCCAGATAAATGTATATTATTTTGTTTTAGAGAATAAATTACGTTTTAATAACGTACTTAATTAATTTTTAATATTAATGAGAGGCAAATTTGTAAAACATTAGTAGATTAGCTACTTAATTAAACCATTTCGGATTCGCTTCTATAAAAACAACATAGGTACTTACTTAATCAAATTTAAAATTGAATTTTTACTAACAATACACTCGTAAAACGTGCATATTTACTGTCTCTCGGAGCACAACAAAATATATTTTACAACCCTTCCTGCAAGCTCGCGGGTTAATTTAATCATTTTTTTATGGCAACCCTCGTTCAAATTTTAAAATAGCTCACGTACTCTAAAGTGGCAACACTGAGCCATTCGGGGCGCGGGCGGGTAGCGGGCGGGGCGGGGGCGGCGGCCACTGACGGTTTATAGTCCATGGAAGTATAGTATTGTCTAGATTTATACCAAAGGTACCACATTCTTTGTGCTCTAGATATCATATTATTGTGATACACGAAAATAGACTCTGTGTCGAGTAACTATCGTATCATGGTGCAATTTAAAATACGATAAGTTTTTTACAGGGAATCAGGAAGCACTACTCATACTATGATATAATGTATAGTAGGTACACATATTATTGTACTATAATGTTTCATTTTGGTATTTGCTATGATTATGTAACTACATTTTCTAACAATGTCGTCATACTTCCATCAGACTCCGGTTGACCGATATCGACACTATTTCACACAAGACGACGTTTAAGACCGGGACCACTTTACCCAACATTTCTTTAAACTCAATTCGAACCACGTATGAACTTCGCTAAGCTGGGGGGTCACTACAGAAATCTGACGAACGAACAAACGAGAGATGTCATGGAATCGGTAATCTTAACGCAACACAAAGTTGTTTTTATTCATAGTATAAATATAAAATTTTCTGATGAACGTCAATTTTAACGAACTACTCTCCGTTCGGTTCTCTTTCTGTCTTAGGAGAGGAACACATGACTATTGTGTCATAGGGAAAACCTACCACAACTCTTAATCGTCGTATTAACTGTACCGATTCCGCAATTGTGCCAGCTCTCGTTCGTTCGATAAATTTCTGTAGTGACCCCCCTGGCGCGTTTTCTCCCGCCATTCCCCACTAAGCATTAACTTAAGCCAGGTACAGCACAAGTAAGCACTTAACTTATTTTACATATCGCTGTAGAGCCTTTAGAAATTAGCTTTTCAAGTGGCGTTGTACTCGCTGCTTGAGGGTATTCATGCAGTAGTGAGTGCAGGAGGGAAACTGTTTGCAGGTAAATTGAGTTGTTTCTTCTTAAGCCGCGTACAGACCGGCCCAACGAACGCCAACGAATGTTTTTCGTTGACCTTCGTTGCTGCAATGTGCCCTGTATTATGTATGATAAATATCCATCGTTGGGATAACCGTTGGCGTTCGTTGGCCGTTCGTTGGCCCGGTCTGTACGCAGCTTTAGCGTGGCGGTGGCAAACATGTAGTAGAGATGGACTCTAGATGGTGTAATGATTAGCCAGCCAGATTAGGTGTCAGTGACTGATGACTATACCCAGGGTAATAACACGACATATTGTAACATACAGCTTTTCTTATAAAAATAACATGGAAGTGAGCGGGTTTTTTTAATTATTATTTGCATATTATTATCAAGTTTGTAACGAGGATTGTTTTTCACAGAAAACACACATAGTTATATGACTTCACAGTAGGTACATTTACGGTATTTCTGATCAAATTTGTATAATGTTCAAATACGCACATTTTAAAATTAAGTAGGTACTTTACGGATAGGATATAATAGAATTAATTATTACGGAAGTATGCGCTATGTATAAGTTATTCCTATACGTAGTCGTAGGTATAATGTCCATATTCTGGCCTGCACTCAGTACAGACCGAATATTATATCGTAAGTAAACTACTTACATGTCCTCTAAGAACGGTCTAAGAGCTCGCTGTTACAAGCACACGATGCAAATAGGCACTAAAACATTTATAAAAGAAAATTCAATGAAAAAGCTCCGCCAAGTCAGTGCCATCTTGCTTTGGGTTGTCTTTGAAATATGTACCTAGGTACTGGGTTTTTGAAAATGTTGACATTCTGCACATAAAATTATTGAGACTGCTTTTTGTATTCCAAGTACAAATTAATTGTTATGTACAAAATGAAATACTTTTAACAAATATCCAGTGAGGTGCTTAAATCCAATACCTAGTACCGAACCTAGTAGGAACTATTCATTACATACTTATTTATTTATTTATTTATTTACAGAAATAGACACACCAACAGTACATTAGATAAAAAATTGTTCAGACACAGTATATGTTGCTTATCCTATCCATGCACCAATTATAGGTGTGCAACAGCATTCAAAAATTTTATCTTATAAATAACTAATTTAAATTCTAACATGCAATCATGCATACAATGCTTACATCTAAACTAAATTAGGTATAATATTGTACAATGAAATTTATATTGATTTGATTACAGAAAATAATTACAAAATAATACAAAAATTAATTACAAAATAATACAAACATTAATTACAAATTAATAACACCAATACAATAATTGACAGAAATTATATATATTATATTATGTCATAAAATATAATTTGAATGTAGAAATGTAGAAATAGGAGGTTTATATGTAGTTGAAATTAGAATTGATGAATGATTGATTAATTAAGTTCTATTTAGTTTGCAGCAGTTTACGTTTCCAAGAAAGTGGGGAGTCATTATAAATGTCCAAGCTCAATGTCGACTCGAGATCATTGTAGCTCATCTGGAAACGATTGAGAGGCGAAAATTTACCTAGTTGGGTACGGGAAAAAAGTGGAGCAAATGTTTTAATAACCTGACATTTACGGTGATTCAACTTCGGAACTTTAAAGTTGAGTCGAGTTAATAAATCTGGTTCCGTCAATTCGCCTCTGACCAGTTTGTGTAGACTTTTGAGATCCTGGTACTGTCTTCGTTGTTCAAGGGAACACATTTTAAAATACTTTAATCTCTCCTCGTAGGGAACGCGACTATTAATATCGGAGCTGTTGGTTTTGTACGCTAGAAACCTGGTAAAGGATCTCTGCACCCTCTCTAACCGATCTATGTGCACCTGGTATGTAGGGTTCCAAACCTGACTACAGTATTCGAGTCGAGACAAAACGAGAGCATTATAAAGTAACTTAAAACTTTCAATTTTTTTAAAACTCTTAGCCATGCGTTTTATAAATCCCAACATTTTGTTACTTGTATTAGCAACGTGCTCAATTTGACTTATAAAATTTAAGTTGGAGTCAAAAATTACACCCAGGTCTCTTATTGTTCGAACTTCTTCTAAGTTTGTACCATCTAAAGTATAGTTAGAGCAAACGGGACGTTTTTTCCGCGTAAATTTGATATGAAAGCATTTGCTAGCATTCAGTGTCATGCGATTAATAGTACACCATTTTTTTATATTATTTAAGTCAATCTGAAGTAGTTGAGAATCAGAGTCCGAATTAATTTGTTTATATAATTTCAAGTCATCAGCAAATAAAAGGCATTTGCTATGCTTAATAACTGAAACTATGTCGTTAATAAACATATTAAACAATAATGGCCCGAGGTGGGAGCCTTGCGGTACACCCGATGTCGAAAAATATGACTCTGAGTTAAAACCATCTTTGGCTACACGTTGATTGCGATCTGATAGATATGATTTAAACCAGCCCCACATCTCACCAGTAATCCCGAATTGGCAGCGCATTTTGTGTAAAAGCAGGTCGTGGTCGACCTTATCGAAGGCACTACTGAAATCCGTGTAGATTGCGTCGATCTGATTACCAGAATCAACAGTATGCGTAAGGTCAGACACATAGGTCAATAAATTAGTTGTTGTTGACTTTCTAGGCATAAAACCGTGTTGTAGAGGGGAAAGCAATAATCTGACATGACCATGTAACACCGGGTAAACAAGACTCTCGAAAACCTTGGAAAATATTGATAGGAGTGAAACTGGTCTGTAATTTCCCACAATGGAAGTATCACCTTTTTTATAAATAGGTACCACCATAGCTTCCTTCCAGACCTTAGGAAAAGTTGAAGTTTTCATTGACTGATTAAAAATTATTGAAAGGGGCAGAGCTAGACTTTTAGAACATCTTTTAATGAATACAGAAGGAACACCATCGGGGCCCGCTCCCTTACTGGCATCAAGAGAGGCGAGAGCTTTCAAGATGGATTTTTCTGTAAATTTAAATTTATGTATTGTTGAGCAACTGGATTCCGTGACAGTAAGGTCGGCAGATAGTGGAGCTTTAGGCAAGAATGTAGCGGAAAAATGCGTTGCAAAAAGATCACAAATTTCCTTATTGTTATCAGCAGTGGTGTCACCGTGACTCATACTACAAGGATAATCAGTTTTACCCTTACGTGTTTCCTTGATAAATGACCAAAATTTTTTGGGATTGTTTACAAGGCTACTCTCAACAGACTCAATAAAGTTTCTGTAGTCGGTCTTGATTTTGCTATGAACCCTTGATCGAAGCAACTCAAATTCTAACCGGTCTCGCGGATTATTTGTTTTCTTGAAAGTTTTACGCTTTTTCTCCTTTTCCCGTAGCATTTTTAATAATGACGAACTAAACCAGGAGGGATAAGCACCCGAATGAGACCTAGCTTTAGGTATGTTGTTGTTTATTATAGATTCAACAGAGGAATAAAATGCTGCAACCATGCTATCTACGTTATCACACGATTCCAGTAATGACCTCCACTCGACCTGGCTAAGTTTCTCATTGACAATGGTATAATCGGCTCTCGTAAAATTATACTTAGCGAATTTTCTAGGTCTAAGCACCTTATTATTGTTACAGCCAAGAGAAACCTCCAAATCCAGTGGAGGATGGTGCTTGCCGACTTTACAAAGAGGGTTAAGTGATTCATTCACAGTTGGTCCAGCAAAGCTACTTAAGATTAAGTCCAAAGTGTTAGAGTTGCTATTGAGCGTGTGGTTTAGCTGATAAAAATTATTTTGAGACATAAAATCAAAAAGCGACAGAGCTTTTCCCACATAGGATGTAGATGGATTACACCAAAGACCTGAAACGTCGCGTGTCCACTTAATAGCACTTATATTAAAGTCCCCGAAGATCATAACTTTATTCTTGTGGTTACATAATTTGTCACTCAACTGATCAAAAAACTTGTTATGACAAACTTGTTACATACGAGTACTTAACTAGTACTCATATCTAGAAGATACTCATAGCCAACTGTTTTGTATGGCTATGAGTACATATTAAATGAAACCTATAACATTTGTACACAATTGGAAATACCTATCTGTAGGAAAAGGATTATTACTTTCTCGGGATACCGAAACCAATAAAATATTACCTATTCCTGGAAAAAATAAAAACACGCAGCGAATTTACGTTACATATGATTTCTCGCACCAAGCTTCTCTCTGCTTTCATTGTTCTGAGTAAAAATGTAGCAAGTATTCCAGCCCAGGTAGGTGGAGTAACGCCATTACCCAGTCCTATCTGCACAAAGACCTCTCGGAACCTCATTTATTAATAACAGACTTTGAAGCGTGCACTTCGCATTTTTTTTGTTGTTTCACCGACATATTTAATTTTCTGGAAAGCAGGAAACATGTTTTGCTTAAGTAGAGGTACTTAGGTTGGGTTTTATTTGATCATTGTAAAAGCACTAAGCAGTTCTACTTTATTCATCAGGTTTTATAGATAAAATAAAAAACGTGTGTGTCAAAAGAGTGGTAAACTGTATAAGTATAATAATAAATTCATTTATTTCAATCACCAAATGCCCATATTATTGAACACACATATATTTTGAAAATAGCTGACTTACTTCCAGTTTCGATAACTCTATCTATCGTTAGCTGACAGTTGCTTTCATACGATTTTGACAGAATGCAACTTTTTGTGTGTCAAAATTGTATGATATCGAAAGATAGAGTATTGAAACTGGCAGTTACAGATCAATTAAGCTAGTCTTTTCCGTTTAGGACTAATTAAATATTGATTGTGGAACTGTTTCATTGGTCGAGAGTGTATAGATATATTTAGAGAAGCTTAGACCACCAAGTTGAAAGATGATCATTATTTAGATTTTCAGCCAGAGAGAAGGTAACATTTGTCAAAAAGTTTAGTAAAAAGTATTCAGTCCATACTTACTTAATATTAATATCTAGAATGGCTCATAATTTATTCTGTTTGTTAAAATCTTACAATTTGATAGCCTTCAAAGAATTTATGATTAACGAGTCCTAACTCCGAAAGGAAGATGAATATTTGGGACGAGATAAGCAAGTGATAAAATATGTAAATGGATAAATAGCGATTCAAATTCGCCTCTAGTTAGTCGGTACAATCAGCAGAAAATATAAGCTGCTAATTTTGAAATTCTGCTAAATATAAAAAAGAAATCTTGACAAAGGCAGGAGAGTCGCTGTGATTTGAAAACATTTAGTTATGTTACCAGTTTTTATTTTTAACACTAAGACTTGTTTAAAAAACATTTTTTTTTTTTTTAATCTATTTTTATTTAGGGACTTTGATTTCTATAGAAAGCATGTCAGTCCCATCATACCCTAATACAGATAACAAACAAATCAGCTTACACTTTTTCTTAACCTTAAACTAAATCTAACAAAGTTAAATAGTAGCTTGCAACTTTCCGAGTGTGGGCTTGCGAGAATATATTGCATGGCTCCTAAATCTAAAACATTAATATTAAGTAACTTAAATAATACATCTCTGTCGGCCTGGTTAAAAAACATTTGATAACAGTTGTTTATTAATTTCCAAAAATTGTTAGGAATTCCTTTCTTGGTGGTGATACAATGCCACATTGATACTGAACCGGAATTAATTAGATGCAGATAATGATATCTTCTCTTCCCTTTGGGTAACACCCTTCCCCCAAATATTATTAGTTCAGCTCTTGTGTTTACCACCGACACGTAAGAATAAAGATCACCTTTTTCGGTCAGATGTAAAAAAATCCATCCTACATTGTAGCGTATTAATAATGAAATTAGCACAAACCCGCACACAGGATCCCGGCGGTGGCGGCGGTGGGAAGTGACGTCACAGCTTCCGTTCTCAGGCTGTATCGGGTGACGCAGCCTCGGGCAACGGGCGGAAAGGCCTTGCAAATTGTTGCCAGGGTTCCGCAGGGACAATGGTTTACGGAAAAAGAGGGGTTTTATACGGTTAACGTGTCTGTGTATCTGCATGTTTGTGTATTTTTCTGTGGTAGCGTAGCTCTTAAACGGCTGGACCGATTATAGTTTTGTTTATTTAAGGATCATAGGTCAATGATCATAGGTATAATGTTACCGCATGTGTTATTAACCATGTTTCATCAAAATCGGTTCAGCCGTTCAAAATTAATGCGATATAGGTAGTCACAATCGTAAAACCATCCTACTCATACAGGTTTGATAATTTGTCGAAAACTATAAAAGAGTACGTTTTCTCGCATAAAAATTGGTGCCTCTAGCGAAAACCATCATGAAACTTTTGACAGATAATGTAAGCAACTGACAGAAGAAAACAAAAACTTGTTTCTTTTAGTAGGTTGGTTTATAAAGATGGTTCTAAATCTAAAAATAAACATGTGTGTTTTCGTAAATTTTAAAATCCGTGTCAGAAGTGAACCGACTGTCCACTTCGTAACTCAAGATCGTGTGAGTTACTTGAGTTACAAGATGGTGTGAACGAGTGCGCAGTGACTCACGTGAGTGAGTGAGCATTACGCGCGGACGTCGCGGCTGACTTACCGCCGACCGGTCGCGAATATACACCACCCCACTCGAGGGGCCTGCGGGGTCACTCTAGATTGACGAACAATTACAGAATGAGTGGTATCATAGCAATTGGTACGTCTCTGGTCGACTCAGCTTGACCTTATACACTCGGGAGTAAAAAATTGACGGCTGAATGGTGTAGTGGTTAGTGACCCTGACTGCTATGCCGAAGGTCCCGGGCTCGATTCCCGGCTAGGGCAGAGATTTTTTTAAAGACAGATATTTGTACTTGGGTCTTGGGTGTTGATATTTATATTTAGTATGTATTTATCTATGTATTTGTGTAGATATATCAGCTGTCCGACACCCATAACACAGGTTCTGCCTAGCTTGTGGTCGGATAATCGTGTGTGAACGAGATGTCCCCACATATTTTTTATTATTATTTTATTTATAAAAAAGGTCTACTTACAAAATGCCGCGTCTATAATAATGGAATAGTGAGCTTAAGTCATGTTGTAAGTCTCAAGGCTACCATTTGACGAAAAACTGATTCGTTTCGATAGTCCGACTTTAATTGTAGAAAAAAATACACCTAGATGTGGAATATACTGTAAAATATGCGAAATAACGAATCTTGTTTACAATATGAATGCAATCCTGCAGCGTTACAGCAACAAAAGCAATTGTTTCACGCTACAGATCAAAAATACACAGCCAATTCTGAAAAGTTATCGGATCGAAAATCAGAATGCATAGAATGCGCGATGGCTTTGATTCAGCAAAACATACTGCACAACCAACGATGTTTTAATACAAATTAGATGGAGTGTCCGTGTAAAAGGAACTTTTTGATAAATAACACCCCAGGTCTACCACTGAGCCTTATTTTAAACTAGCTGTTCCCGCGCGCTTCGCTTCGCCTTAAAAAGTTTTCCCGTGGGAATTCCGGGATAAAAAGTAGCCTATGTTTTTTCCCAGGGTCTAGACCGTATGTATACCAAATTTCATTCAAATCCGTTCAGTAGTTTTGGCGTGAAAGAGTAACAGACAGACAGACAGACAGACAGACAGACACAGTTACTTTCGCATTCATAATATTAGTTAGGATTAATTCGGTTAGATGATATGTGTTTTATTCAATGGTACAACAGTTTCATTTGATGGAATTTAAAACGGTTGGATAGTCAACAAAATGCGGAATAAGATGGTATGTGACACACTATCTTATTCGTATATTTTTAATCTAAGAGCATAACAACTATCCAACTATTCGGTATAGAAACTAAAAAATACACTCCAGTATTGTCAAATGATTGAACGGCACCAAATGCTTCCTGTGAGCTAAACTGATCCACTTCACACCACTATATCATCTAATTCACTCGTCTCTATATACCCTATTGCCTAAAACTTAAAGCATATTTTCCTGCAATCCCACTGCAGTGTTAATATTGTTGACAACAAATATAGGTACAATCATAGCTCAGGTTTGTAATGGATCTTCCTGCATTGTGTTAGGGGTTGTATTTGATTGGCTTTTGTGAGCAGAATAAGGTAGTGCGTTTCCTCCAAGGCTTAGTGAATCTCGATAAATCGTAAATTATTCATAGATATATCGGTAACATCTCAGCGGTATAAGTGTAATATAGGAGCATGGTATATACCCGGTTATGTTCTATTTACTTAGATGTTTACTGATACAGAATACAACAGTATACTTATCTAGCCTTATTGTTGTCTCCTTAAAGAGTTTCTGTAATTCGGGTTTCAGTTTCCTACATTTAAACTTTGTTTTATTCAGTAGTTTTTCGTGAAAGAGTAATAAACATTAACACGACGCGTTTATACTATTAGTGCCAATTTCTCCATAGTCGGTTAGGGCATAACCAGGGAGTAGTGGTTGACTTTTGACACATCTGTCCTGAATTTTATATGGAGATGACGTATAATTAATAAATCAATCCCTGTCGTTTAGATAGCCGACTATGGAGAAATTGGCACTAAAGTACGATAGTAGGATTTTATACCGTTATTTATGGTATAATTAACATAACAATATGTCAAGGCCAAAACTTTGGCCAATTAAAGAAATAAACTTTTTCAAAATGAAAAGTAGGAAAGTACCAATACAAAGTCCTTTCACTAAAAAGCCGAAACTCATCGACCCGATAGCCTTGGGCCCTCTGGAATTAATTTAATTAAAGTTTTTGTTTTCTTGCCCGTCCCCGTCTGCCCACGACATTAGCACCTCGGGCTAGCAGGCTGATGCTAATAACAATTTATTGTAATTTTTGGAAGGTCCAATTCGTTTATCGTTTAATTTGTTTCCTTTGAGTTGTAATTGAAAATAAACAAAGCATGAATTGCTGTTTTATGGCGCAAAAGGCATCCTTAAGTAGCCTACAATTAATGCAAAGTTTTAATTATCATTACTATTGTCTTGTGTATATTTTAGTCTACTGTATCTGTATGTCAGCTTTTAGCTCCTCTAAACCTATGATCTGAAGCAGTAGTTATCATTTAATGTTGAAGATTTGGCATACCATATAGGGATACTCTCTACCTCTGCGACATGAAAACACGTGATTTCTTCTTTGGTCTGGTAAAAGAAAATAAATCACTCATTAAATACTTGATACAACTTGTCATCTTAACTCCACACTTGAGTTATTAATATCTAATTAGGGTCTTTATGATATTTGGATATCTTTTACTATTAAACTTGTCCAAAGTTTGAATAGAAGTATTTCATATTTTGAGTAAAGCAGCTGATATGACAGAATATGTTTATAAAACAAGTTGCACGTACAAGACACGATAGTTAAGCGAAGCTCAAAAGTTCTCGTCGACTTGTACAATATACAACATACACACATCGCACCTACTTAGTATTCCCGAGCCAGGCAAACAGAGCAAAGCACACGTCATCAGTAAACATGGCACATGGAAACTCTTTGAAATCGAACCCATTACCTCCAGCGCTACTCCCGCGAAGCCTCCTCGCCCCGCAAAAGACGCCCGTAATGATATTTGCTCGAGTCAACTCCCACTTCTCATTAGAAAATCACACGTAAAAAATATACCCGAGAATACATCCAAAGATTTTAACACCCTGTCGCTGTTCAATCCAATGCCTACCTTATAAGGTCTGTTATAAAGTTAAAATTCCCGTGTGAGTGTTAGGGGTTTATTCTATAAGACGGATGTCATTTTGTTGAAGATCTCAATCAGTAACATCAAAGTGAAGTAGCGGCACCCTGGGGCTTGTACCAGGTGTTCCCCGACACGACGACGCACACGGTAACTAGGTTGCGAGACAGCTGCTAGAAGTTTCTTATGGACCAAATAAGAAGATTATGTAAAATTATTAGAGTATACAAAATGATGGTATGGATATTAGTAAATTCCTGAAGTGGTTACGTTTCATAAGTAAATTGTTGTGTTGTTGTCTGGACATTTGGAAATTTGTTTCAGTAATAATAACTTAGGTATTTCCACGTAAGTCGGCTTCTTTTTATACATATTCCTATTAAATTATACTTAATTAAACATCCTTTGTGTTTGAAATTATATGTATAACATTCTAAAGAGTTATTTATTGAATTTAAAATCGCTAGAAGACATGAATTCCACAACTGGACTTCATCTTAAGATAACCATCTCAAGACCGATCATCTCAAGACCGCAACACCGTGTGCGGAACACCGCCAAGTGCTTTATCTGTCGGATAATTTTGTTTATTCGGATATGTATATGCGATATTTATCACGTACGGCGCCAGTGCGTTATAAGCACGTGATTGCGACTCGCGTGCGAATCACGCCGGCTATGAATAAAACGTGGCTCTGATGTATGAGGGGGACGCGGGGGGAATACGAAGGGCTGTTAGTGGTTAATGCAAGGGAGAAAGTTTTGGGAATGGGAATGAATAGTGCTTATAGAATGTTCGGTCGAACTTGAAGAGAATTCTGTGTTTTTAAACGATTACGCTCAACCCGAGGAAAGGGGGTTTAATTAAGTGTGTATTCGTTGTCTTATCAAAACCACTTGTAACAATTTCACAAACGACGTATCATTAGCATTAACGAGTCTTCATTGTGCGATTGTAATAAATCATAATAAAGTCAAATAAAGTTAATGTGAGATTTCAAACGATTCAAGATTTTTTAGACGACCGAATGGCGTAGTGGTTAGTGACCCTGACTACTGAGCAGAAGGTCCCGGGTTCGATTCCCGGCTGGGGCAGATATTTGTTTAAACACAGATATTTGTTCCCGGGTCTTGGATGTGCCCGTAAAATGGCAATAGGCCCGCCCCCTATTACATTGGGACTAACATACCACTCTGGCGAAAAGTGGGTGCAGAAATGCATCTCTGCCTACCCCGCAAGGGAGTACATTAGTACAAGGCGTGAGTGTGTGTGTGTGTGTGTGCGAGATTTCAAATGAAAGTGCTTGACCACGGACATCAAGGTCATTTTAATACGAACGTTTACTTTTAATCTGTCGGCCACCCTTTGCAGTTGTGCAATTTTGACCTTACATTTTAAGCTATAATTTTCTCCGTATAGACACACCGGGTCCAACTGCCAACAGTAATTGTTCTATTGTAACACTTAGTGCCAATTTCTCCATGGTCGGTTAGAGCATAACCAGGTATTAGTGGTTGACTTTTGACACATTCTGTCAAAAATTTTATATGGATATGACGTATAATTGATGAACCAATCCCTGTTCGGATAGATAACCGACTATGGAGAAATTGGGGCTTACATAAGTACTTAAAGATAGATAGACAGTTCGTATTTAAAAATAAAATCAACGATATTTTAACACGAACAAAATAACCACCTCACTTCATATTTTGAATTAGTTAGTTGGATGAGAAGATTAAAATTTGTGCCTTTATTTATTGGTATACAAATTATTTGAGATTAGGTTGACCTAAAATAAAGTGCGGACAGTTTTTTTTATGTGACTCGCCATTTTGTTCCTATATCGTTAATTTAAGGATGCCATAGACAAATTCTTACAGACACCTCCATTTTACAACTACATAATTATATTTTTCTTCAGTGGCAAAAAACAATACACCTCAGCCCGTAAACAAGCGGCGTCCGCCAACAAATCTAACAAGAATTTGTATTTATGAGGATTACCCGCGGCCGAATTACTCGGCAGGTGTGCCGGAGTTGGGCAATCTCGGCGGCCTCTGGGGGCCTAGCGGGGCCTAGCGAGCCTACAGGGGCCTAGAGGGGGAGGCGGAGGTACTGATTTGTTCGACAGGAGTAAAAAAATGTTGGGTTAATGATACATGATGATACAACTGATCATTAGAATACCAGCAACCGTACCACCAGCGACTAAGAATCCAGCTTCACAAGAATGTAACTTCTTATACTATAATAAAATAATCAGTTTTCAAGAATAAATGTGTAAGAACACCGCAGGCCTGTAAAATACCGCATCGGAATCTGACTGTTCGATCTTGCGATCCTAAGCTTTCAATTTCGGAATCCGTCCATATCTCTGTCCCTTTTGAGATGCTACGCTGTCCAAGACAAGACACAGATACAGATAAGTAGCATAAGTACTTACAGGTTTCTGTGATGTTTTTTACATTATATGGTAAAACTAAATATCAATAAAAAATGCTTCCACTTAAAGTTTCATCTTACTTAAGTCTACTTAAACCTTACCGAGGTACAGTGAGAAACACTTAAATGCAACAATCATTGAACATTTACTTTCACGACGAATACGATAGGAAGTCCAAAGTGTTAATGTTAACAAGACCCCCACTGTACCTGACCCTAAGTTTCACTTACCACAATCAATAATCTTAACAAACTACTTGGGCAAGTAAAATAATTGAATCAAATTGCCTTAGAACGGGAGTCACCCGTGACCCCGCCTTTCTAAGTGAGTCCCAACCACCGTATACAGATATGAGTGGCAAAGGTTAGGCCAATATTGGGCGTGATTGTCCAATAGGGCCAATATCGTCCAAATTATTGTGAACCTTTGATCTTGCTGGAGGCTTCACGGTATTACTGCCTCTTGTCAGTGGTCCAGGGCTGGCCCTCAAAGATCTATTGTATTGTATCCTTTATTGAGAATGTAGAATATCTAGGTATAGTAAGGTAATCTTGATGACCGGATGGTGTAGTGGTTAGTGTCCCTGACTGCTAGGCCGGAGGTTCCTAGTTCGAACCCGGCCGGGGACGATATTTGTTACAAGATGGATATTTTTACTTCGGTATTGGGTTATGTGTTATGGCAATAAACCTTCGATCTTGGAGACGGCTCGCGTGTCTTGTATTTACTTTTTACGGACTGAACGTTTTTTAACTGTTACAGTATTAATAGTGAAGATTTTGATGAGACATTACAATAATTTTTTTTACATAAAATTACACAAGTTAATAAATTTTATGTTTCAGGAAAAATGTAGGTTAATTTATTACTTACATTAAAATAGTTAAGTATGTTCCCAAATTTTAGCACCGCTTGTTTTAAAATAAATCGTTTCTATAGGCAAGACCCTCAGAGGATATCTCGGGAGCTCCCTTCAAGAAAAATAATAACGAGTTTGAAGATCATCGTAATTGTTTCTTTGATATATTTTGGGTTCATAATGGCAGCTGAATAAAACCTTTTCAGTGGCTGTACCGTCGGTGTGAAACAATATCTGCATTTTTTTATAATTTACTTATACCTACTTTACTAAATTAATTTTAAGTTGGAGCTCATTTATAAAGTAGTGTTATTTTTAAAGTTTCATTAATCTACTTAATGAAAATAGCTTTAGCAGTAGCTCTTCAACCTTTTTATCGAATCCTCTTATACAAAAACCAATTTTAAAAAGTCTACTTTCATTTAAATTATTCGTCTATGACTTACTGAAATCAATAATGAAATTGAACACTTTTATGTAACGGTGATTGTGTATTAGTGCTTCAAACAATAGTATTTATATTTTCAGTATTAATATGATTGAGTATTATCAAAATCAAGAATATTTTTGCGTAAGTACAGCACAGTAGCTGTATCATTAATAAGTACTTCAATTCTCCACCGCGGGTACACAACAAAGGTCTATACAACGCGAGGCAAACAAACAAAATACCTCACACAAAACATCATTTTCACCCTCGAGCGGAAAGAAAGTACCTGCAAACACCTTCCATTTTCCATCAAATAAATTATAACCATTCCGCCTCGTCAAATCTGCCCGAGTTCTGACGGCTCTCAGTCAAACACAATACGCGTATTTCAGAGGACTGTGAGTAAGTGAGCAACCGCCATCTTGTGTGAAAGAGACGCACTTCCGCTTATCTGAACATCGCGCGGCTTAGATTAACAATATACCAACTAGATGCTGTGTGACACAAAAACAAAGCAAAAACTGTTCGTGTCATTTTATTTTCCGTCTAACAGTTTAATGTTCAGCCTAATGACAACTATTGTATCAATGAATAAAGTCACAAATCTTCGAACCTAACTAATTAAAAATAAGAGCTCATCTCAAGTAGAAGTGGGGTGTTATTTGCCTAGACGTTTTTTTGCACTGACACTCCATTTGATTCGTATATTGTTAATCTAAGTCGCGCAGTGTTGCCAGCGCGCCTGTTATCTTGTTGTCACAGGATAAGTGACTTTGTGAAGTTTACCTATTCTTTGTTAATTAGGTATTGGGCAGGTCTTGTTGTTTGGGAATTCATGATTGAGTTTAAAGAAAGAATAAAGTCATCAATTAATTATTAGAATTAGGCAGATACTTAGTATTTAATTTTCATAATAATAAATACCTGACGATGATGTAATGATTGTAATGTAGATTTTAGATTATGCAAATGCACGAGGTCCCGATTAACACAAAACTGCGATGCGACGCCGCATCGCAAGAACTACTTGCGAATGCATCAGAATACCACCAACAAAAAAAGTGTAATATTTCGTTAAAATTCTAAATTAAATGTTTAAAAAGTGAGTGGAACTTTTTTATAGCTTGCCGGTGTATTTTCCATAGTTTGAACAACAATAATAATATAATTTTCCCACCTGGCAACAAGGCGAGCCCCGCGTAGTTCGGTAGATGACGTCGCCACGACTCACTCGGACGGAAAGATACGCTGACTCTAGTCTCCTTACACTGCAAAGTTGCCACTGTAGAATAATACATTCTTAGGAAAAAGTTGCGTAGGCAATTTTTTTTAAAGGGTTTTTGTCTGTTGTAAATATTTTAAAAGTATGGTTTGCAGCCGTGGCTGCTGATCAAGGCAAAAAACAACATTGTCTAATTTAAAAAATAAGCCCTGAAACTAAAAGTCTCAATAATTGGTTCTCTACCTCTAGTCTAGACTATATGTCATGAGAATATATTCCTATTTCGTAGTAGGTACATACTACATGTTTTTTTATATAAAGGTAAAACCCTCATGAACAGATTTAATTCGACTGTAACTTTTTTTACAACGATGTAAGCACCGCAGAAATGTTGAGGGACATTTTAATGTTCGCAAAAGCACGATTAGAATCGTTCAAATGTACCTATTTGCGGATCGTAAATTTCCCTACATTGTTTTTCTTTTTATTTCGCGAGTGAATTTATGTGTGTGTTTTATTTATTGTCTTCTTTGTGCGTAATAAAAGTAATAATGTAGTCATTATGCCTTTTGTTTCGGGCTACATGTTGATTTGAAGGGGAGCGTTGTTATCGAGCAATCAGGCTCGATTTATATTTTGAAACCTTCACGGAAAACGTGAGCGTTATAAGTTGTTATTATTTACCACTTTATTGTACACTGTACGATAGTACAATGAAACAAGGCACGCAGAATAGTTTCTAACTAAGTGGGGTATACGAGAGCGGAGTTATCGCCTTAACGCAAACGTCAATTGCCTGATACTAAACAAACTTAAAAATATTTTGCAACATTATTTTCAGTGCTCGGTTATCTTTTATCCCGGAATTCCCAACGTAGCCCCATTTCACCTCTCGCGCAAAATAAGTTTTTTTTAAATTTACACCTGTAGTTTACTAAGAATAAACATAGTCACAATGTGTTTCCTTCCATTTACAAAACTAATTCCGCCGTCTCGCTGAAGCCTACCAATTCTCACAGTAATAATTGCGTGTTTATAATATTTAACCCCGAAGCGATGTTTCAGGTGTAAGCGCATTACCGACACCCGAGAACTTACTACGGAACCCATGCCGGTGCGTCGACGCGTGTAATGCGCTAAACCCCGAGTGATCCGCTGCAGCTAGGGTTACACCGTCTGACTGCACTCACAGACTATTTCACAACCTATCGCCGAACTACAAGGTGGCGTTTCAATTGAAACAGCCACCGTCTAGGCGTCTAGAAAAATACATGTGTTGTGAGACTGTAGAGCGTGGATCGCAGGGTTAAAGTGGGTTTTGCCGTGGATCGGGTTTTTGCTACGCTAGACTAGTCGGCGCGGTGTCTGGTTTTTCACTTCGCGAAATTACATTTTTGATGCGCAGTTTTTCAGTCGCTATCGCGAAACTAATAGGTTGTTAGGGTTTTCAGATTGCCCTACTACCGTATTCGTGGAGCCCCAAGGCTTTGGTAGGTACTTCTTTTCGTTATTAGAAATATGGGTCTCATAACTTGTTTGTCTATGTGAAGACGGCTGGACTGGAATCTTTTTAAAGCGTGACGATGCTAGTCTGAAAAACATATTCCACAATTTTCTTCACTTTTAACCCGTAAGTTTCCGTATGTTTGGCAGTGCAGGGGGCGCCACAGGTGGTATCGGCAACTTCGGGGCAATATTGACGGAGGCTTCATCGCTTCTTCAGCGATATGCTAAGTTTGTAGTCAGTCAGACGTGCTGGTACTGTATGTAGCGAGTTGTTGTTTATTGACTATAAAGAGTGTTTTAAATATTCGACCAACCAAATGCAGATGCTGTCACCACCGCCGCCATGGGGAATGATTGGCTACTTAGAATAGCGTCAGTCGCTGACTGCACAGGGTCCCAGGGTGCGCCGGATTTATAAAAATTACAGCAACTTCATTACTAGCTTCACACGTTTGTACCGTGTCAAAGTAGCACATAGCCTACAATATACACTCACTGATTTGAAGAGTCCATCCGTACGCCCCTTCATGCATAGCCTGAAAGTAGGTTTAACATTACCTGCAAATAGGGATGAAAGTAATAACTTTCACCCTTCTCCGCTGTGACGGCCATCTTTAATCGGATAATTACAGCAGCCATCACCCGGACATTAATCCAATCAACAGTTTAATTCTAGTTAACGTTATTAACGACGTCAGTTGAACCGCACCCAACTAAGGCCATAAAATACTGGCAAAGAAAAATACGCTATGGTTAAAAAAATATATAATAGGTAAGCATGTCAGCGTAAAAAATGAATCACAATATCTAGAAAGTTATGCCTAAATCTCCACGATTGACTATTAGAAACGAATCTACCAAAAATGCTGCTTATAAATTATTGTCCAACGACCTTAAGATATGTAGGTACATTGTACCGCTAGAGTTGCGTTAAGTTTTATTTTTTTCTCTATCGGCATAAAACCTCCCACTAGGCCTATTGACTGTTCGCAACCATATCATCAATAGGTAAAAGGCAGTAAAAATTAACACAACCCAATCTATAAACAATTCAAATAACATCATTCAATCTAATCTCATTCCGAAATAAAACATCGTCTCGCATAATCCGGCGGAGTCGGGAATCGAACCGGGGACCTGTGTAAACTAATCACTACTGGCGCTGTGTGCTTATGCAAAGTTATTCATAAAGCTGTACCGAGTTAATTTGAATTAATCGACTCTGTCCTTAGACGGCCGCTGTCTGTGCAGTCTTTACTAGAAAACTTTTTATACTGTTAGGTTGAGATAAGAAAAGAGATAAAAAACCGAATTATATATTATATTAAAGTTACTTATTATAAATGTGAAGGTTTGTCAGTGTGGATGGATTGATGCTTTTTTTTACTATTTCACAAGAAAACGCAGATAAGCAGGGCATTATTTGGGCCAGGGCATTACAGGGCAGGGCAGCATTTATAGTTGGTAATATTCTGATGCGCTGTTAAATGTACTTTAATAATGCAGCTAAATGAGCTAGCCTTTTCCGTTTAGCAGTGATTTGGTGCTATATCACTGGAGAATCGCAAAAACTAATCAAAATCTAATCACATCCAAAGTTTCCTAATACTTTAAGCAGGCGTATCATAAACAAGTGTATAAAAAGAAATGAAGCAATTTCTTACCGGCACCTCCGTAATATTTTTATTATTTCTTCTTGTTCCAAGAAAAATTTACGTCTAAAATGTGTCCGAAAAGGAAAATGTAATAAGGTTTATATTTTTCGTTTAGTTTCGCGAGTTCGGACATCAAAGAAGGAGTTTTTGATCATTATTTTTACACTGGCAACTACTTGACGTGCCGAGATGAAAGTTTTGGATCGGACGGCCTTTTAAGTTTCTTGTTATGAGGGAACATTATTTCACTTTGCGATTGAAACACGAAATTGTATACCGTGAATTGACTTTCAAGAACCTAAATACCTACCTGTAAGTAAACTTACATAGTAGCTTAACTTTCAGATATAATGTTAATATTACTTATGTCTTATAAAATAAGAAACCACCAATTCTTTTTCGTGAGAATAATAAGAGAGTATTTTTACTTCATCGATGAGTATTCCGAAATAAAACTAAATCATTAGGTATGCTTTATTATTATTATTATGTTGTTGTTTTTCCATCTCGGGACCATGGGGTCCCGGACATTTGGAAGGCGTGCATCGGGCCGAAGCCAACATGTAGAGGCCCTTTTGACAACATTAATCTATGTATATGAAATGTGACTATTATTATTTAATACTTTATTGCACAAATATATTTACTGTTCAATCATTGTTCAAAATAATTTGAATTATCACAATAGGTGATGGAAGGAATGAATAATGCGCGCAGCTAATGCCAAGACACAAACAAGCTACATCAGAATCCAATCACACCATCATTAAAATTGCCAGGTTTATTTGTTAAACTCCTCAGAAGCCTGTGATATTTCTGTTTCAACTGATGAGAGAGAACAGAAGGGGGGAGTAAAGGGGATGGAATAGACCAAATTGTCGATGATTCCTCAAATCAGTCGTTGATGATGATATAAGATGATAGGAGTGACAAACATAAACTGTCATGTTCAGATGTTTTTTTCTCAATTTAAGGTGTGTAGGTAGGTATAATATTTTTTTCCTACCCCGTACCCTTACGGTGAGAAACATCGTGAGGAAACCTGCACATCTCTAGATAGAGAGTATAGAGTCTAGAGACTCTATGCAGTTCTCATCCAAATGTGTGCCTAGGTGTATAAGGAAAAAACAAGTAGTTGACCCATGGATGAATCCATGTTACATAAACTGCTCATTTTTTTATAAAAAAAATATAGTTTAGGGGTATTCTATTTGTATTTAGGTATACAAAATGATAATAACCTAACTAACGTTTAAAACCCCCGACATTTAACACTAAAATTTGAATAACTTTTGAACCGATTTTCATAAATTATGGCTTAAAACACTCGGAGAAACATTACCAACAACCCTAAAAATCAAAACTAAAATCGGTTAAGCCGTTTCGGATCAGATACACATACACTTTAAACTTATAACACCCCTCTTTATCCGGGGGTAAATCATAACAATCGACATCTAAAGGTGTACTCATCACTCCCCATAACTGTAGCTCCATCTATCGGCACTACGCGGCAGATGAGCGGATGTGACGTCATCGACAGCCGCCATGCTAATGGCTAATGCTCGTACCGGAAACCGGTGCCGGAAGTCAACCTCGCTCGCGGATTGTCGCTTAAACATTTTATTACGAAGCTAGTGGCGCCATCTCAACGGGTAATGATTTTATGATCCTCTATTGTTCGGGGGTATTCGGGATTTGTGCGTTTTTGGGAGGGTAGGGTTGATTGTGTGTAAGGAACTTCTATTTATAGGTTTAATATAAATCATGGCTATTGTTATATGGGAATATAATAAATATTAGACAATACAAATTTAAATGGCTGAAGGCGGTGGAGTCAGAGAAAGTTTCACTCTCTCATCTCTCATCAAATGTGGAGTAATTTTCATTTACACTGTCTATCAGATTTTAGATTTAAAGTAGTACTTATATAGTTTTTTCTTTCAATCGTGGCGGTGTAAAGGCAGTACCTATCGCAAAAAAATAAACTTATAAAATCTTGCCATCTAAACCATATTCTCTTTGTAAGCAACCATACTAGCCTCGTCAAAGGATAAAAACTGAAGTTTTCATTTAAAGAGACTTTGACTTGTTTATAAAAATAATGTAATTTTAATTACAAAAGCAATTAAAAACTACCTTTCTGAATAAAGCTCCTCACTGACTGTAATTACAGGAAATTGTGAAGCTTTTGTGGTGACAGTATTGGTTGAAAGCTGCAGTATTTTAAACTGAACTAGATAGAGCTAGATATCTGCTGCCTGTGACAAGACTTGACAAGAGCGAACTAGTGCCGCATATTGAAGAAAAAAAACTTATGTTTTGTCGGCGTTAGTAAGCTCTAGTAAGAAATACAAAATTGTGCAAAATGGTCGATTAACATTAAATAATCTCAGATCCATGAAAAAGTCACTTGAGAATAAACCTATTTTGACTTTGATATTGACTAGGGTGTTGTTTGATACTTTACCAACTTGGTTAACATAATAGCGTTTTTCCTACCAATACAGCAATAACATTTTTTCACAATAACCTATTTTCACCCGGAACAATACAGCCACTTAATAACGGAGCAGAAATGACCCTTAATATGAAATTACCGCCTTAAGTTTCATAACCCTTCCTCTGCGAATGTGGTCCTAACACCCCTGTTTATGCAAAGCAGCATTTAATAACATACTTTGTAGTCAAGGTAAAAGCTCATAACGGCAAACAATACGAGCACTTTCCATATATTTCACCGAACCACACACTAAAGGGAGGGAAAAGAAATCTTACAAAAAATATGGCCGCATATTCGTGGCACATATAGGTTTAATGTACAAGGGAAATCCTTTTTTACATAATCCCTGAGTTGAGCTACTTCCTGCCTCTTGTTTATTGCTTAATTTATTTGTTTCTCATTGCGTCGCCGTCTGCGGGTTGGCTTTTTATAAATTATGCGCGCGCTCTCTTTTTGAATCTGTTGCATCGTCTTTTGTTTTATTTTGTGAATGTTTCAGCTAAAATTATGTGTAAAGTTAAATCCAATATTAAAAAAAACTAAACATAGCTTTGTATAAAGTAAAAGGAAATCTAGTACGAGTACGATTACCGACAAATGTTGGAGGCGGCTGATTTGAAGCGGTTGTGGGGTGGTCAGTTCTCCACAGAAGCAATAACCATTGGGCAGAGAATTATAGTGCTCCCTGAGTGAGGGCACGTATTACTAGGACGACTGGTGACGCGGGTTGATGGCTGATGATGAAGAGGAAATAAGTTTTATAATGCAGTCTAAAAACTATTTCTTTTGGTGTTAACTACAATTTTAGCAAGAGTGCTTTTGATAGCCAACATAAATTTTACGGTCAATATAATTACCTAAACCTAAGACTACTCTACCACTCTAGTGACACTGTTCTGATGATGATGAGCTAAGTGAACACACACGCGACTCTCGCCCCTCTCGCTAAGAGATGAGGAACATTTGCGGGGATATTCGCCGGCGCGTTAGTCGACATGAAGCCGAGACCCGCTCGCCGCGAGCCCGGAAAGGCAATAGAGGGGCTGGAGCCATGGACATAGGCTTTCAGCGGAAAAAAGCTACAAATATTGTAAAGGCGAAAGTTTGTGAGTATGCTGTTAGTGTGTGTATGTGTGTATGTTTGTTACTTGTTCACGTCAAAACGGTTGAACTGATTTAAATGAAATGGTATGTATGGAGTTAGCTGACAAGGATGGATTAACACATGGGCTACTTTTTATCCCAGAATTCTCACGGGAAAATTTTTAAGACGATGCGAAGCTCGTGGGAACAGCTACATTAGCGTCTTTATCACGATCCATCACGGCCCTACTGCTCGGGCTCGGGTCTCCTTCCAAGGTATGGTATTAGGTAGGCCTAGTCCACCACATGGGTCCAGTGCGGGTTGGTGGACCCCAACATTTTTTGCATGTACCTAAGTGACTAAACAAGAGCTATGCCAGATAGACTATTTATTGCAGACATATATAGAAATTAAAAACAGGTGTTACACAAAATATAATAACAATAATAATATGGTACAATTGGCGGCGTATTACTGAAAGTAATTTCTTCCAGATTACCTTGAGGAAAGGAAATTAGGTATATTTACGAAAAGTGTAAAGTGCAAACAAATTACACATATATAAGACATAATACAATATGTTAAACACTGTCTGAGTATTTACATATTTTTACACCCTAAATACCAATTTCATAAACGGGGTCTCCGGTCTCAGGCTGCGGCACGGACGACAGCGGGATGTGTCCGTTGCTGAACGCCAGCAGCGCGAGGTCTCGAACGCCACTCCCTCGCCGAGCGCCGCCTGCTGGAGGCGTCCGCCAGCAGGTAGCGCGTGCTCCGGGACATACAGACATAGATAATTGAATAGTCAATTCACCGCCTCTATTGCTCTGTGATAATAGTAGAAGGCGTGAGTGTTGTTGTGTACTTATGTGTAGGTTTTTACTGAAAAATATCGAGACTGCATGTTATACAGGATTGGATAATTTTTCCTGCATAGGTTTTTTTTTATTGCGATTGTGAATGTCTTTGGCATAAAAACCAGTTTGTGCGGAAGACATCAGGTTGTCGCAACGTCACTGCTCAAACCTCAGTTGTCCGATGCCAGTTTGCACCTATAACTTCTTCATTTCATGTACTAATATAGTAGCTCGGTATGTTGATCCTCAACAGCACAATCCGCCGCCGCCCGCGGTCCGTGGCACAACAATGCAGCAGCAAAAATATATTTATTTATCCTCTTTCCTCCCGGGTATGGCAGGAAGAGCTAGCTTAGGAATTCCGGCATATGATTTGTGGCGTGCATCGGCCGGGATTTCAAGTATATTTCGTCGTTTGAGAAAGACCCGCCCCCGGCGGAATGGTACCGAATGCGGTAACGCTACTTTTTTGAAAAAGGAACGGTTTATGTTGTTTTTCTTTTCGGCCATTGTTTTGACAGTCTCCTTGGTGGCAGGCCTGGAACAAAAGACGGTTGTGATTTAAATAAGGCGCGTTTGTGCTGGAAAATAAATTAAATTTTAATACTTACAGTTGGTCTTGCAGAATGTTACGAAACCAAATATTAAACGAAAAGGCCATAAAAATCGGTAGGTACCTATATCATACAGTAATAAATAATTATTTTTCATCCGATAAAACCGTCACATACGGCAATACTCAAAACAACAAAAAATACTTTTAACACCCCTCTTATTCAGCGCAGATTATTAAATAAATAAGAAGGCAATTTCACCCGTAAAAATGGCCTATCAGAATCAGCGTTTCACGAATATCTCCACGAAAAGGCATCGGATCCCTCAAATTCCGCCCACCAGCTTGTCAATAACTTAATTCAATAACGTCGAAATCGTAAGAACTCGCGCATCGTCTCGTTCCTGCGATGGCTTATTGAAAGATGGGTTATAAGCTAGTAATACACTCACGGCAAGGAAACAGTTCCATTGGCCACCAAATTAGACGCCAGACACCAAATGGCCTTCATCTTTTTTAACTTTTAAAAGGATATTTGAAAAAAATAATGACGTATTCAGTTGGTAATAATATCTGATGCACCGTTAAATGTACTTAAATATTGCAGAAGGCGTCATTAAGTTAGTTTTTTTCTGTTTATGAGTTATTTGGTGATTTTCTCAATGAATTTTTTTCATTCCCGTGAGTGTATAAGGCAAGTAATGTATATTGAAATTAGGATATTATTTTGGATATGTTGTTTGGGATCCTTGACATATTGTATCTGAAATATTGCAGCGCTTTTAAATTACCACGCCATGGGTAATGTCTGAAAAACTGGCATACCTTTTCCCTTTTTTAATTAATCTAAAATAGCCATAGCAACAACTTTATTACCAAAAAGTTCTATACGGCTTCTACAAGATAAAATTTCCCACAAATTATGCAAAAATTCAACAGTCTACCTGCATTAACCCAAAAATGTCTTTGTCGTAATCCGATTTTGTTCTCGGTTGGTAATTCGCTTGTTACGTACGCAGATTGAACCGATTCTCGGCACAATTTTGATTGATAACCTCAAGACGGATCTGCCTAAGTGTATTGGACTGGTTTGCATGTATTTTGAATACTAATCCGATAGAAGATGCGGATTCGGCGCAGTTATGATTTGATCAAGCTTAATGCTCAAGTCTTATCAAAGAACATAGATTCTCAATGATAGCATGTAACTATTAAATTAAAGATTTTTTAACATAATAAGAACTTATGTAACAAAACAGTACGAAAAGTCGGCTTTGTTGCATAAAGTAATCTCTCTCTACGACCTTTGTATGGAAGAGACAATTTTAACAGAATTTATAGGAGTTATGGTGCAAAGGTGTACTACAAACAGTACCTACATAAATAATTATATTAGTGCCAAAAATTTTGCGTTACATTACTGACCCAGTTACCATTGCATTATAGCTAGTAGGTAGGTATAAAGCTCAGCGGTACAGTAAGGAGGGTAGTTTACAGAATGTTCGTCGCCTGTCAAGCCTCTTTTGACCTCAGTAAACCTTTTTATTTTGTCGCAGGGTTTTTATCTTTTTAGGGTTCGCTTAAAAGTATTTTTTGTTAACAATATTATAGAATTATAAATTATTCAATTTGAAACTGCTGACATAAATATAATTTAAAAGATTATAGCATAAAAAGTATAGAATAGAATATGCCTTTATTGGTTAAACTACGAACAATCAGCAATAAGCAGCTTAATCGCTAAGAGCGATCTCCTAGGAACTACAAGCAACTTTGAAGATATAAAGTGTAAATAAATAAAATATGATGAGAGCGGTGTACCTACTACCTACTAATAATATTACGAAATTGTTCAGCACGGAGGGCGAATACATTGGACTGTCGAATGCATGCAAAATACACATTTCAAGATAAATACCAGATTAAGTAAGGGGCAAAGAAAACCTCTCCAGAAGCATTGTTACTATGAGAGCGGGGTCAGGTTTCTCTGCACCTGACCGTACCAAGGGTAAACAATTACAACTCTACGGGTCCACTCTACACGACACGGCTTCAAGCTTAACCGCTAGTTTTAACAAGTCGTTAGATCGCCGACGTGTGTGGAATACTCGCCTACACGTCAGCCCCGGTGACGCGGGTAGAACAGGGGTCACTCTATATGAAGGAAAACTAACAAACGAGAGCTGTCGTGAAATCAGCACGTTTAATATAATGAGATAGAGTCGCGGCTCGCGCAGCTTCGTTTTTCGTCAGTATAGAGTGACCCCCCTAGGAAGCAAGGCAACGTAGGGAGGCGCTGGGATGGCGGGCGCATGTGTGATGCCGATGATGCGGGTAAAAAGTATACGGATGCAGAGGTTTTATACTTGAATACATTATTAAAATAAAAATAAACACAAATAAGTACCTCTTTTTACATCGGTTAAAATATTTTATATAGGAATCCGTGTATTTTTTTATATACCTTTTATATTAACCGATGTAGGTATACCTAAAAAAACATTTTATTCATGGCTATAAAGTAGCTTAAAGTACAAATCGCAACGTAATAATCCTAACAGAACTCCAGCTTTCAGTCCAACAAAGTCCAATTCCACAGACACCACCGTTTAACCTGTTTTGTTTCTATTTCCTTATGGACCATAACAAATTGCGAACTTGCAGGACTTCTTGCTTAATAACACCCCTCTTTTTGGTTCGAGTGTTAAACGTAAGCGTCCACCTATCGACGCCTTTTCTACATATATATTTACGAAAATACGTTGAGTCCGCTACGTACGTTGACGCTTAACTTTGAAATACAGATCGTCCGCATTCGCAGGTTTTGGCAAAAGCACATCCCTATCTGTCGTACGGACGGGCACGGTATACCCAAGGGTTTCGATCCTGCCTTCGAGCCCTGCGTACTACAGTGAGTAGTGACCCGATAGAGATCTGCTCAAATTGACAATCAGTTATTTGGACCTTTTTAGGAGCATGTTGCGTTCTGTAAAAACCTACTTGAATGTGAATAGTGAACGATATTTCCTCGTAATTGGACAGGTTTTTCATGTGCCAAGATGGCTTGAAGGCTGTATTATTTAGTGAAGGAATGTAATAAATAAACCTCCTCGTCAATATTATAAATAACACAATGTACATAAGTTCAACTAGCGCCACCTATTTAAAATACATAACTTCCGTGTGAAATCGTCGTTTTTCCCGAAACTGACACGTTTCACGCCCTCTTCATGCTAATTAAAATTTTTAGAAACTACCTCCCAGTACCTAGAATGATGAAAATATTGTAGGTACCTAATAAACTCTAAAAACGGCCGTTTCTGGCGGAAACTATCTCCGTTTCCACATTCTAGGTACTGGGTATTGGGAGGTAAGTTCAAAAGATTTGAACTCCCTTCTAACCTACAAATTAAAACATTGTTTTTAAGTTACGAAACAAATAATAGAACCTATCCTAAGATATCTTTACATGATGTATAGCATACTTCACTGCATGTCGGGACATGCACGAGTTTAAAGAGTTCATTGACCCCGCTCCGTCACTGCGTCTACCCACAATTACACCTAATGAGGACATTCTACCCTCCCGAGCCAGGAGCCGAGAATACAGCCTGATCCGCTTTGATAAGGTTCTTTCAGGGTGGTGCAGAAATAGCTATTTGCGCTTTTCCATAACATGTGATTGTTTGTTATAGTTATGGATGGTTTATGTTCATAGGTATAAGTGCAGGAATGAATTTTATTAGCAAACTCCTTGAATTTATGTACCTCCGTACAGTTTCATAGTTTTTTTCCGCAATTAAGGCTATTCAGTTCAGTATGTGCGGACATTATGTTGTTCCTTAAACGAAATATGTACTTCTAATTACGAATTAGTCCGTCTACGCAATGTTAGTTTTCCACTTCGAATTAGCGAGATAAATGCAAGCATCCACTATACACTCACGAGCAATGAAAAAGTTCCACCTGCCATAGCATAGCTTGAGTGTATTAACTAAGAGCGACTTGCAACAAAATCTAAAATCTAGATTTAATATCTAATCTTGATTTAAGAAACGTCAGTTCATATAAATTTATATGACATAAGTCGAGATTTAACACTAAATCTAGATTTAATATTTTGGTGCAAGTCGCCCTAAATGGCAAAACACATCACATCCAAGTATTCCCACCTCCGTGGCGCGGTCCGCCGGGAAATCCCGAATTCCGGGGAGTTCCCGGGACACTGCTCACGAGGCGAGGGGGCCGTCGAAACTGATCGTGACGTCAGTAATGCTTATTGCACTTTTTCTTAACGTACCTGTGACAAATACTGGAGTTGGACTAGGATTTGTCACCGTGGTTGTCAGTCTCTGGGGCCCTTTAAGTCAAAACTGGTCGAAACGAAATAACTTTTACGAAGTACCTAATTTCAATACAATGTATTATAATGTATACATACTAATGGTAAACATGTCCTGTTGAATCCGAAAATCGTTGCGAAAACAAGTTCACGATAGGTAGGACTCCCCAGCTAGCCAGCTACACGTACAGTCAAACTATAAAGTCCTGATAAAAAGAGTGCGATTTTGCTAAGACTTTTTATGATCATCAGTTATTTACTTACTTAAAAAAAACCGATTGATTTAGGATTCTTAACGGATTTGTCCTTTATGATCCACTTCCGTTTTCACGACTTTATAGTTGGACTGTAGGTACTTATAGGTACACCGTGTTTCAAGATTTTAGTAAGCCGAAAGTCGGTGACTCAGAGGGTCAACCACGGCTTGCTTTACCACTTCTACAACGCGTTGTATAATGCTTAGATAGACAGACACGCGAAACGTATAACTTCCCTCTGAAACCGACATTGCAATCATACCCACCCCCACTCTCCCCTCACCCCCCGTCAACATACAAATCAAGTGGCAACAATAAAGGAAGACAAACATAAGTATAATGTTACCAATATTCCGTGTTGACATACAGCTATACTAATATTAGCGATATGAGGGATGTGAATAATGTACGCAATGTAGGAAATTGAATATTAATTGGTTGACGAAATAAGTTTTATTTTACTTTTAGCTTTTTACCGCGAGGTTTGCATCGCCTTTGGAGTGTCTTCGGGGTTAAAAGCCACTACAGTAGTACTCAGGGATTATAAAGCATTACATTCTTACCCCCAAATTCATAGAGCTTTTTGACACTTTACAATAGGCTTAAAATTTACTTTGTCATATACGAAGTTCCACTTTTTCACTGAAGTAAAGAGTCGAAACTCGTTTGTTTCAAAGTCAATTTGAACCTTGTTGTAAACTTCAACAACAAACAATACGTTCTATGAATTTGAGGGTTAGATTATTAATAATATTATGAACAATATGAAGTTTATTCGTTAGCATTACACTATACTAACATAAAAACACGAATCTTTCCTCTTTGCTTTATTATTATTACCTCTTGCAAAGATGAAATATATAACTGTACATACAAAATAGTTACAATAAAAACTTCTTATCTAAACTATCTTGATCATTGATTGAATCCTGTACGCAATTCAATAATAATAATGGAATAAATGATAAGCAAAATGTAATTGAAATGTTCCTTAAAGCCACACTTCTGATTCACATTCGCACAGCAACACAACAATTATACCAACTCGAGAATCGCAATCAATTCACAATTAGCAATTAGCACAACATTCAGATCAAAGCGACGCCAACACAAGAAGAAGACATACAAAGTACGAATATTACTCCAATTATTATGTTGATTCGCCTATATTTGTGCGTAGACATGTATAGAATGCACAAACACAACTATCCTAGAGATAGACTAGGTTTAGTCACCGTGGTAAAAAGATTGGCGAGTCCGAGTAGCCTCAGTACCTGACTTCCCATGAGGATGCAGAATACATCAGTATAAGAGCCTCCTACTATTGTGCAACCCACTTTTTGTTGGTACGATAGCTGTTCTTAATAATAGATTTTTGTCGATTGCTGCTACCATATCTGATGCTCGCCCTACAGAAATTCCGGTCCAAAAGTCTTAATCAACTCACCAATATCGTTGCTTTCTATAATTTGTGTAAAAATCAAATCGTTTCTGAAGATCTCGAGATTTCCCTATACATTCCCACAAAACAAATGTCAATGAAAAATTTACATACCCCCAGGAATACACTCTTGCAATAGCTATAATCACGGTTTGATATTCCGTGTACGTATATCTAAAGCCACAGAGAAATCCCCCTCATCAAATAAGCAAAAGCACAGGAAAAGGCAAACTCAGTATCGAAAATACACGTCGACAAACAGGCACTGTTGACATTCGTTAGTCGAATATTATTATAAAAATACCCGTAATTGAGATATACAAAACATCGCGTTTGGTTTAACAACCTACCCCCTACGCCTTCCCTATTTGATGTGGCTGGAGACTCACTGGCCTTTGGGTTTGAACCCAAAATTATTAAATAACTATAATAAATCTTTGTTTAAGATAATAGAATGCATTTGGGTTGGGAAAACTGTAGAAAAGCTAGAATACATCTCTGCAAATCCTGCAAGGCGTAATGTACTCTACTTTCTCAGCTAAACATTTTTTATTTAACTATACTTTCGTGTCGGTGACAAACATTAGAACAAAGTTAGCCACCCTGCTGAAAGGATTAGCCGCTCAGAATAGCATCAACGGCTGACTGACCTGAATGCGCCAGAAGTGTATAAAGTAAAGGATCACTCAAGTCCTGGATCACTCGGGTAGGCTGCTTCAATGCACTCCATACTTAGATCACTAAAAAAGCCATCACCTCTGACTACCCCTTTGGGGATTACACCTGTGAGCATAATCATGCATGCAAATACAGAAGAGTGAGATTGAGGGCGATATACTAATAATATATTTAACCAAGGATCAACTGCAATAGTCAGACGGGTCCACGTCCGTTTGATAGTGGCTCTCCCTTTTATGTTCGCCTCGTTAAAGCTACATTCATGATGGAAGAAGAAAACCGGTATTTTCATACGAATAGTATTCCGAGTTTATGGTAGTAATAAACCAATTAGCAAAACTTGTATGGTACAAACAGCGAATGCCATAATTATTTTACTGACTCTATATACCTACTAGCTATACTACCGACTAGCAAATCAAAAACAAAACTTAAACAATATGACTTATAGAAAAAATTATCACTCTAGGCACGGCAGCCTTATCGCTTAGCCCGTATGCCTACGTGAGAAACTGCCCATTTACTGTTACCACCTAAGATAATAATAGTAAAACCAAGCCATTATAAGGTTTAGTGGAGTTGGCAGACTCTAGGTGGCTGTTAATAAAACAAACACTCCTACAGTACCCGAGCAGTCGCTGCAAGAAACACTCTAACACTCTCGTCTGTCGGAGGTTTTAATTCATGTGTCGTAAAAGCTAAATTTGTTTGGCAAGTGATCCGTCATGTGTGCCTGCCGGTACCGTGATACAGGGTTCAGAACGTAATCCCAGTAATTTGAAATTTTAAGTGCATCCGAAACTTTCGAATACTTTTATTGCTTTCCTGCACAAGAGCGTTTAAACAACAATTTAAAATTAAAGTCTGTTGGCATTACGTAAAGTTTTTCGGGATATTTCAGCGCTGGGTTCGCAAGTAATTAAAATGTTTTTTACATGATGAAAATAATAATTGTGGACGTGGGTAAACATAACACATAAAACTACCTACTTAGGTATACTTATAATAAACTGTATAAGTTTATTTCTATTAAGCTATACTATCTGCAAGCTTGATTGCAGATTGAACCGTGGATGATATCTCTTAGCTCGTTAGATTTATGTATCAAAAACACTCTGCATGAACCTGGCATATGTATAACTGATACTTGGTACAATAAGATCTACAAACCACCCTGTATAATGTGTAAACACCTTCGCTCAAGGCGTCCGCGCCATCCTGACTTATACGACATCACCCTGTAGTGTTGCCACCACAATGACGATATTGGTCGACCAAGTACCAAATTCATCATTTCACAAATAGGTAACTTAAATATTATTTTAAATTACTACTTGTACTTATAGCAAATTGAGCACTACAGAGTATTTTCGGTAATGATTTTCATTACAATTGAGAAGCTATAAATGTATTTTTTTTCGGCGACATACACAAAAAAATTGTCCTCGTGGTGACTAGATTAGCCAGTCCAGTCTATAAAATTATGTTCTTACTTACAAGCAGCTAGTGTTGTAAACAAAGTTTTCGTCACTGTGACAGATTCTTAATGGCAGAACATCAAACATTGCGGACTTGCTGAGCCCATCATAAACATGCATTACGTAAACAGAACTGTGCAGCAATCACAGGATTCGATACCTACTATTTTCGAAACTACACAAACACATGTAAAAAGAACAGTATCGTCAACTGTCTCTGTCAAAATGTAAGGCAAATTTGTCAGTTTCAAAAGTGACATTTGTTTTTTCCATATGTTTGTGTAGATTCGAAAATAGTATCGAATTCTGTGATCGCTGCACTTCTGAATTGGCTATCCGTTGGATGTCCACGTGAAAAATATTTACCTGCTGCATTTAACAATCTACAAAGTCATCCCCAGTAGTCATCAGTACCTCGAATGCTAATTAAAAGCCACTTCATCATAAATTTAATAATCTCCACTTTTCTTCTAGTTTCTAGTTACAATTCCGTGCAAGCAATATGAGAATTGTACACAAACATGAGAACATTGAAACGAAAGGGAAAATACGAGAAAACAGAACGAACCGAAAACATTTTCAATACCGAAACTACGGAACCGAAACAATTAAAATCCGCGCCAACCGGCGCTGACAGCCACGACATTACTCACACTATTTTCAAAAAAGGAATCCCGATTTAAGCGAGATAAAATACAAGCGAAGTGAAATATGTAACTTTTTCAGTCCCGCTCGGTCCCTATTCGATATTTCTGCTGATCCACTCCGGCGGTGCTTGCCCATTCATCCCGGAATTCGGGATATATCCGCAGATAAATTACCGGGATAGCGTTTTGAATGCGGTCTTAACTTTGTTTTGGTTTTAAAAATTGGCCCGTTATTGGCATTATTTACTTTGGACTGCGATAAATAACATGCCTACGTTTTTAGACTGTTAAATGGCTATAGTCTGTACAAAGTAATTTAAATAAAGCTACAATCCATAAGTGCCTGTTTGGGTTAATATACTACATTAAAATATCCCAAAAGGGTCATAAAAAACATATTTAATTAGGTAATTCAGAGGTTATAACTATTGTGATCGGCCTCTTTTGTATTAAATAGAGGTATATAACACCCCTCATATTGCATCGGCGGTTAAAAATAACGTGGTTTTGACATGCCGCTAATAGTTTGTCAGAAAAACCGTTTTCACCTTTTTAGGCTCGTTTAAAATTTAATTAAAAGCTGAAAGAATATACGAAAAAAAATAATTAAATTTTGGCATTTACAGCCCTCCGTTTAATTATCTGATAAATATAATTTTATTTATTTGAATATATACATATTATGAATGATTAAACATAATATTTTCTACAATGCTCGCTGTTAAAGGGAAGTACCTAAATGACTTTTATTGAAAACCTTAGCTAAGTAGCCGATAGTAGATGGACGAAACAGACCAATTACCCATAAGATATAAAGTGGGAGAGGTAATATCACAGACCTAATATCATAATATAATGTCAATGGGGAGAAGCCTGTGTCCATCAGATTTATACATTTTTGCTAGGTATCAATCATGAATTCTTCACATTTATTGTAATACCATCGTGATGAAATTCTAATTAGACAACAGTTAATCGTTGCAAATTCCTCTGTAATGAATAAAGTTTAACAAAAAATCTATTGGTTCTGTACATTTTATGTAACACCACTGATATCTGAGTAAACACTTCTTTTTTTACCGTTACTCCAATCAAATAATGTATCTGATGACTCTTTACTTTTACACAGATAACCTACTTACACTATAATTCACTTAATTATAATTGTTTTTACATGAACATGTGTAGTAATATAATAAATATCTACAAGAAAAAAATAAAAACTTGGTGTGGTTTATGATGTCGGTTCTTCCTAATTAAAAGTAAGTAAATTAAATTATAAAACAACACGCCATAAACGGCTAGTTTCCATAACAGCCGCGACATCCAACTATTGGTTAACCTGTACATTCCGATAAATTTCGTGTAAAATCAATGGGTCTTCGACGGATTTATGTGGCGATCTGTTTGGCGATAAATCCGTCGTTGTGTCTAATTATTGGAACTAGCGCAAGACGCAGTTATGCTACAACGATAACAACCCTTGAGTGGAATTCTTACTGAATTATTCCGAGTGATTACTTGCCTTGGAAAATAAGTTACAGTCTATTTCAGTCTGTTATTTATGGGTGATATAGATGACACATTATATTTTGTGAAGCTAAAAACGTCACCCATATGAAATGGACTGATAAAGACTGTAGTAAGTATGTGAACTGTGTTATAATAGAAATTATATTGTTTTTTTGTTTGAAAAACGTTTATTCATCAAATAATACAATAAAAACATATATACATTATACCCCAAACAGCAGTACTGTTTCTCGGGGATGATACACTCTAGAAAAAAATATTTATACTTACATACCTAACTAGCCATTATACCAAAGCATAGAAATAACATATAACATCTAAGTTAAATCTTATAAATTGTGCGAATACAATATATGTTAAAATAGACATTATAGTTTAGTAATAATAACGGTTTACAACTGTTTTAAAAAATTACTTTTAAGCAGCTTTTTCATTTTTACAAACTTAAATGGTATTACACTTTTAGTTGCGTCACTCATTTTGTTAAAAAATTTAGGAATTATGTATTGCTTTGTTCGTTTACCATACTCATTGTTAACTTTAGGTTATATGTTTGAATGTACCGGCTAACCTTCCAAGATTATACAAGAAAAAAACAATGACGCCATTCTTCATACGATCCCTAAAGAAGAAATTAAGGAAAAAATAACACATTTCTCACACAATTTGGTGCGCTGTAATTATCGTATTTCCTACGCAAATACGAACACGCCCAATAATTTAAATTTTGGAAATTAACTTCCGTGATTATAGTTCAACTAACGATTAAATTTGACTTCTAAATTCGTTTCTATTCAACCAAAGATAAAAACGTGGGGTGTTCTGATTAGTTATATAGGGTGAGGCCACACAAGCGTAATTTTGTGAGTTGTGAGTCGCGCATTTTCGGTCGCGTAATATACGCCGTATTCGGTTTCATAGAAAAGACCTATTTGATTCACACGGCGACGCAAAATGAGTTGTCTACCGTCTCATACGCACTATTCAGACAGAATTCGACAACTCACAATATTACGCTCGTGTGGCCTCACCCTTTATCCATTTTCTAAGCGTGTCGATGACAAACCTGGTGTAGGGTCTGTCACCGTGGCGAAAGCATTAGTCAGTCAGATAAGTTTTCAACTGACTGCCCAAGGTCCGGCACACTTATATACATTATATGAACCTATTATATAGGACGGCCGAATGGCGTAGTGGTTAGTGACCCTGACTACTGAGCCGAAGGTCCCGGGTTCGATTCCCGGCTGGGGCAGATATTTGTTTAAACACAGATATTTGTTCTCGGATCTTGGATGCATGTGCCCGTAAAATGGCTATAGCCCCGTCGCCTATTACATTGGGACTGACATAAACACTGGCGAAAAGTGGGTGCAGCAATGCACCTCTACCTACCCCGCAAGGGAGTACATTAGTACAAGGTGTGAGTGTTTATTTTTTTATGAACCTATGTATTTAACGTCCCTGGCTCCTTTTACGCACCCTATTGTACATTAATGGATATACCTAATGTGTGTCTGATTAAGGTCTTAGTTGCTATCTTGAGACTATTTAGTAGATTTACCTGCCTAACGTCGCTTTCTCTGTAGGTATGTGAAACAATTTTTTTAAAACCAATGATTAACTATTTAATAATATGAGTGAGTCATGGTACAAAATAACATAATTTAACACCATCACAGTTTAAAATTGGTACGGATCAAATTATACACCCATTGCTACGTAGGTCAAGGTCTACGAAACATGGGTGTATTTAAATATACAGAATATAATAATTCACTCACAATGTTGAGGAGAAATGACAAAACCTATTACAATAACATTTAATTTATTTAATTCGACAAGTATAAATAGCTTACAACATTGAATAAGTAATTAGGCGCATTATTTTAAAATAAATACACCTATTGTAAGCCGAAAGACGGTCAAGTTCCAGGTGTCATTCTTAACAACTTTTGTCGTAAAACTTAGTACAGTGCTCCAAAATTGATAATGCGCATAGAAATCTTTAAAAGATCGGTTGTTTTCGATTATGTGTCACATGATATTGATTCCTATTTCTTTCGAACGAGGTGGAAAATTCAAGTGTTTTTTTAAGGCTCCTACGATTTAATGATTCGGGTGTGAAGATCACATGCATTATTAATTTTGGACAAGTGTAAGTACCTAGGTCACATGACTATTATGTATAGGAGTATAGGTAAGATTTTCGTGATAGGATTTTATTTGGGCGGGATTTGAATCTAGCTTAGCTACCGCCGCCGCTCTATACTTTGCCACCACGTCTAAAAAGGCACCGTTGATATTTCGTTGACGCTCCTGTAGAGACGTGGTAAGTAGTAGGCAGTGAGCCCCGTGTTGAGATGTGGTATGTAGCAGGCGGCGCGGCCACTCCCTGCAATTACCATTACGCGCCCGCACCGATGTGGAAGAAACTCAAATTATTGTTAAGGCCTGTCGCATGTGACTAGCTAAGCTATGTGCTGTCGCCAAACAGGAGAATAAGGGGTTTATTTATATCGTTGAGGAGATAAAATATTGATGGATTGATAAATATTGAGTAGAGCTCGTTTCATAAAATATTCTGTTTCTTAGGTACCTACTTGAATAAATGTGCCTAAGCATAAATTAAGTTCTACACAGTCCACAACGACAACACACCGCTGCATTCTATTCGAAATAAGTTCAATCTTTCAGAATGTCAAACCTCATTTGTTTTAAATTTCACTAAGGTTAGGGTAATTACCTGGTTACAATCTAAACTCTAACGGACTCTAACCCATTCATAGACAATATTGTAAATTTACAACAAGGTTAAAATTGACTTTGAAACACACGAGTTTCGACTCTTTACGTCAATCAAAAAGTTGAAATTCGTATATCACACCGCTGCATTCTATTCGAAATAAGTTCAATCTTTCAGAATGTCAAACCTCATATGTTTTAATTTTCACTAAGGTTAGGGTAATTACCTGGTTACAATCTAAACTCTTACCCATTCATAGACAATATTGTAAATTTACAACAAGGTTAAAATTGACTTGTGACGTCAATTTTAATCCTATTATATACTTTGTATAGTGTCAAAAAGCTCTATGTATTTGGAGGTAATGCTGTAATCAAATTTGGTATTTTTGTAGATTAGCTTTCAGCAGCGGCATGTTATAGCTTGCACTGCAACCTCGCCCGCCTCCCGCCCTACAGCCGTGCGCTGGCTTCGTTATTTTGCGTGAGGGAACACAATATTTTTATTCATGACTGTTAATAATAGAGTGGCAGCCCTAGCGGCCCTGCTGACATCCGCGCAGGGTCATCGCCACCCATCAATATTCTAATACCTAAAATATGGCTTTTGCACGTGTTTTATGCTTTTCAGATTTACTTATTTATCTGCTAGCGCCGCGAGTTTATTGTCAGTACAACTGGCAGATAACAAGAAGGCTGGCTAAAGTATGTTCGTTTATCGAGGTCACGTGGTAAGTAAGCACGGCTCAAAACTTTTGTCACGTCTTGACGTGCGCGTCTTGCGCCCCGTGCTAGGCTTTCTGGGCAGTCAGCTACTGACAAGACAGTGAAAACTTGACTATCCTTTTACCAAGGTGACACCCTAAAATATATAATTAAAAGACCTTGGTTAGATTTTATAGGTACTTTGGTGTAATTCTACTAAAGGGACCTTCAAATTAATGCTTAATATAAATTAATTACTTTGTGCAATAAAGAAATAAATTTATTAATCTCAAGCTAATTAAATGCCCACAACTTGATGTGAGTTTTCTGAAGTGGAAAATGGATTGTCTTATAACTGGCAATTATGTAATAAATTATAACTAATTGTTTATTATATTTCAGAAGTAATTTTACGAGCATTTATAATTTGCGAAAATTGCACAGAATTCTATGAAACTTACTTTTACTGAATTCTGTGGCGCTCCTTGGAAGGCCTATGTCCGGCAGTGATATATTATTACGAACGGTAATGATGATGATGACCTTATTCTCTGTATATTATTATATATAAGACCTGTAAGTTTGCACCTAGTAAAAATGAACTTTGTAATTTAATTATACTTGACTAAGGCCTTGTTCCACAATGTCTGGTTAGTGGCTACCTGTGAGATAAAATACATGCTGTCACTGTCAAAAAAATAATAACAGAGAGTGACAGCATGTATTTTATCTCACAGGTAGCCACTAACCAGACATTGTGGAACAGGGGCTAAGTTTAATTATTTTGCTACGAAATCGATTCGATTGTGCTAGGTATACTTATATTCCCGTATGATTGAAAATGATGAGTTCAATTTATATTAACGATTGTCTTGAATTTCAATGTGATAATTATATTAATATACCCACGTGTATTATATGCATATTTTTTGAGTGTCTGAGTTTTATTAATTGCTGCAAAATCTCGCGTAACAACTGTTTACGTAGTCCGAATCAAAAAACTAAAACAAATAACACAAACTCAACATTAAACACATAAATTTCGGCCAAAGTAAACGTCTGAAAACTGAACAACTCTCGCATGAAAATATTTTATTAAACGACTAATAAATTAAACTTACAGAGATCCGTTTTCAAAACACGAACCATCAAGCTCCTTTACAAATGTACTCGGGGCCAAGTCCACTGTTAAATAACGTAATACGTCACTGCAACCAAGTAGCTACGTCAGTGCAGGTATACGACCGCGTCAAATGCCACTAAAGTTCATCTGCTTTATGAAGAGTCAGTAAAATAGACCAGTGTTTATTACATTATGTGCAGTAATTCGGGACATTGCCTAAAGTTGAAAGGTGGGGTCTAAAACAGACGAACTTAGCTTCTGCCTCCAGCCTGTTGACCCAACAAAATTTAATACGTACATAGTTTAGTTAGTGCTTGCATTTGAAAGCTCTAAGATATACCTCATGTTTGTATCCTCTGAACGAAGCTTCTGTTCAAGATTGGGCGACTTCTAGCTTAGTACGGTGATAAAATATGAAAAGCATCATTCTGCTTCTTTCACACGTCATTATTTCAATGTATTGACAGTACATAGTCGTTTTGCGTCCCACATTCAGCAGAATGGCGTCGTTGCGCGTAATAATAACGGGACAAAGTTTAAACATTACAGTTAAATACGGGCGTACGTGCTGAGGTGTTGCGAGAGCGGCGGAGATGAGCGGAGCGGAGCGGGACAGGGCAACAAAGTATATGGGGCGGTCGACTCCTAAATGATCCTTGATACACTCACGAGCAATGAAAACGTTTCAGTGACATATAGAAGTTATAGAACGTCAATGGCAGGTAGAACTTTTTCATTTCACGTGAATGTACTTACATTGTTTTTAACTTATAAGGTCTGAATAAACTGAAGAGAGAGTGAGGGCCGGTAGTGGCTGGATGAGGAAGGCCGAGGACCGAGTGTTGTGGCGCTCCTATCCTATATAGCGAGAGGCTTATGTTTAGCAGTGACAATGTTGATGCATTCGTTTTGCTGTTGTAAATCACCCTGAAAAGGTTATTTATTTATTTAATTCTTTATTGCACAAATATAAAAATACATGTACAAGAGGTGGGCTTAATTTTTATTAAATTAAATTAAATTAAATAATAGTTATCTATAAGATTGACGCTGATATCATGATTGTATGTTTGTATGGATGGCTAAGTAAATATAGTATGATTGGATATTGACAGTAAGAATATTCAAAACACCAAACATGCAAAACAATCGCTCACTATTATCTAAAGAAGCACTTTTTTTTGTTAACTCATCCTTTTTTTTTCATAGTGACATAATACCTATATAAATAAATCTATCAGTCGAGGATGCAATGGGAAAACACCTGTTGAAAGTTTCTCATTGAAGAGGTTCTTGTAAGATATTCCCTGCCGTTAACAACTTTCACATCGCTATATTTAATACGACTAATTTAAATTTCAAAGTATTTACTTTGCGACTGAATGGCGGAATTACATACATCTATTAGTATGTTTCTCTCTTATGTAGGTACATATCTATCACTATTTACTCGAAACGGTCCAAGATTAAGAAAGGAGTTTTTACCTTGGGCATATGCACAAAGGTTCAATAAAATCTCGGTAAATGGTACATACATACTTACAGCCCCACGAAAAACAGGTTATAAAAATCTGTAATTTTTAATGCTACCTTTGAAACGTCTCGTTAGCGTTTATTATCGGATTGCCATTTACCAAACTGGCCAAAAGTCAAAGACATATCGACGAAATACACAACCGTTGCTGCGTTATAATGAAACGTGGAAAACTGAAACAACACGGCAACATATCCGGCAAGTAATTTTAGACAAATCCCATATAAGACCCGTATATTTATTTCGCGCTGTGTTTAGAAGTTTTCGCTTCTACCTCCGTTCCCGCGCCACTGTTTTACAGAAGCTGCTACTGCAAGTGCAATAAGCTAGAAGCTTCACTTATTACTCTAGGTGTGTTTGTTGCAGGCAGTGGCCGAACTTCAGACTGGTTATCTGAGTAGGAATGCAAGAAGATGAAGATCAAGAAATGATGAGATCATATTCAAACTGTGACAGTGATAACATATAGCTTCATAAAGGCATGTAAGGGTACTCAAGTCATGTTATAAATTTTAAAGCAGTTAAACTATTTCTTATGTCATTTTCAAGACAAGACATTGTGGTTCCGTACTCTCCACTTGCTGCCAGTTTCTATAACTCTATATATCCATTACTGGTTACTTTCATACGATTTTGACATAATCAAAAGTAACAATCTGTGAAAATCGTATGAAAGTAACTACCAGTTATGGATAGATAGAGTTATAGAAACTGGCAGTTATAGG